>NC_143513.1:30155739-30457013 GCF_031878675.1 Megascapheus bottae | reverse complement strand
ACCCAAGGACAGTGCTCAGGCCCTGAATACAAGCCCCAGGACTGGCAAAAAAAAAATGTGATTAGGCCATAAGGGATTTGCCTTCATTAATGGGTTGCTAAACTAATGGATTAATGGATTAATAGGTTATCTTAAGAGAGGGTCTGTCATACACACCAGTTAGTTTCTCTTTTGGATTGGCCCCTCTTTCCATGTGATATCATAGGACTTGTGAACTTTCTACTAGAAGAAGACCCTTCCAAGATGCAGGCCTTTGACCCTGGGCCTCCCAGTCTCCAGAACCCCAAGATGAGTAAGCATCCCTCCCCTCCTTCTCCTCTTCCTCCTCCTCCTCCTTCCTCTTCTTTTTTGTTGATCATGGGGCTTGAACTTGGGGTTGGAGAACTTGCCCTGAACTCTTTTGATGAAGGCTAGCATTCTACCATTTTGAGTGCCACTTCTGGTTTTTTGGTGGTTGACTGAAGAGTCTCACAGATTTTCTTACCCAAGCTGGCTTTGAACCACCACTTCCTGAATTATAGGCATGCACTACCAGCTCTAGGCTAAAGCTCCATTCTCTTTAATTACCCAGGTTGTGTCATGTTCAGCTATAGTAACAAAAGTAGGCTGAGACAATGCAATATTTGTGGTGTGTGTGTGTGTGTGTGTGTGTGTGTGTGTGTGTGTATACCAGCCCTGTGACTTGAACTCAGGGCGTGGGAGCTATCTCTGAGCTCTTCTCAAGACTAGTGCTCTACCACTTGAGCCATAGATCCACTTGTGACTTTTTGGTGGTTAACTGGACGTAAGAGTCTCACAGAGTTTCTTGCCTGGGCTGGATTTGAACTAAGCTTTTCTGACTTTATCCTCCTGAGTAGCTAGGATTACAAGTGTCAGCCATTGGCACTTGGACTAGTGTGGTATTTTTAAATACCCCAAACTGCTTAGAAAATCTGTAAAACATTATAATGTAAATGGCAGACAAGATCTAATGCCTGCCTCCATGTTCTCTTGGACTCTGACCCTGATCCTGAAGAAAAAGGTACTGGGGTGGGCTTAGGAGGCCCACAGAACAACCCTGATATGAGAAGAGGAAAGTAAAATGTGCACTCCTAGCAGCCCCAGTTTCTTTTTGTAAATAGTCCCCCTCCCTGCCCTGATTCAGCAAATATATAGGTCCCCTCAGGTTCTTTCTCTTTTCAATAGCAAAAGCCCTTATGTCATCTGCATAAGCCAAGCCTATCTAGAATACTCCTTCCAGTAACTCTGAGTCACCCTCTGTGCCTCTACCTCCTCTCCTAGCCTCTCATCTGGAGGCCCTCTGAAGGATGCTTTTCCCTCCCTCTACCCCTCAATCCTGGGTATTGTGGTCCCTGTCTTCAACAGCAAAACCTATATCTAAACACAAGGCCTCTCAGAAGGATGCCTTGATCTTCTCTTCACCCTCTGAAAACACTGAAAGAAGTAACCTTCTGGGATCTTGTTTGAAGGTCAGGAAGCCTGGTCCTACCACTGTCTATCCCAGAAACATGCACACACTGGACAGGGGTATGGCTGTTCTAGATTGCTCATTGGAGAAGAAGCAGGAGGCGGGACTGTATCTCCCAGTCAGACACCTCATGTTCGGCCCCCAGTCCCATCTCATCCCATCTCACAGGAGCCTTGACTCTTCCAAGCACAGCCCCAGGTTGAGAACCCCTGAAGAATCTAGGCTCTTACAAGCCTGATGTGTCTCTTCACATTAGCCTGGAGTGGAAGTTTCACAACCCCAATTATACTACATCGTGTCAAACAGCTCCCAACCGACAGGATGGAGTACGAGTAAGAAAAGACGCACTCATTTCCTCAGTGTGCCCAGTCAGATGGGAGAAGTAGGAAGAGAACCTAAGTTCCCCTAAGTGTTATTTGCATGAATACAATCAGTGTCTCCACCAGTAGGAAAAGTAAAATGAAAAAGCAATATTTTTTCCTCTGTGGCCTTGATGCCTCTAGAGACAGTTTGTCAGTAAAGAAGGAACTTTCTGGTTCTGTCATGTATTTTGGGGACGGTGTTTGTGTTTGTGTGACTGGGGGTGAGGGCAAGCAGCCCTCATTCTCCCCTCTCTCATCCGATGTCCCTTCTCTCCCACATTTAAGAAGAAAAAGAAAAAAAGAAAAGGAAGTCTAAGTCTGGGATAACATCACAAAGCAGGACACTCCCAACGTTTCTACATAGCCACCAAAAACACAGCACATTATTCTAGACTGTTCCTGAACCCTGGTGTACTTTATCCCAAGAGGCCGGTCCATCTCCTCCCCTTTCCACACCCACAGTGTCACTGGTTCCCTCTAGATAGTGCTTCACTGGAGAAACATGAGCGCTGTGCAAAGCTTTGCTCCCTAAACAAAACACAGGCTGGAAGGAGGCTCAGATCTGCTCTCCAGTTCCAGCTCAGGCTGCAACATCCGGTTCTTTGCAACTGCCATGGTGTGAAAGAAAAACCAGGCCTGCCCTGGGAAAGCCACTTCTCTGGAACTGTTTTGTTTTTTTTTTTAAGGAGCATTCCCCAACTCCAGCACTGGAGTTTCTGCAGTCCAGGTTTTCCTGAGGACATGGCACTCTTGTCCTTGCCTGTTTTCCAATTCTCTGCCAAGTCTGGAGCTTTTAGTATATGAACAACAGTTCTTTCCTTGATTGTCCTGTATAGGTTCCACTGTGGAGAAAGTATTCTGTCATTTAATCACTTCAGAATCATTTGGGAAGAAATTAAATGAGAAAGTGTGAGGTTATGCAAACAAAGACACAGCACAGGCAACAGTGTTACCAAATCAACAAGGAGAGAATAGGTTTTTTACCTTTCCATGCAAATGACAAGACTGCTATGAAAAGTTTAGGAAGATAAATGTGGTACAATTGATAGTATGCTAACTATTTAGTTAGCTACTATTTTGGCGACAGAAGAAAATAACTTCACAGCCTCCCCTCACATCTTACTAAAAATGATCATCAATAATTCCTGCTGGGCTCAATTGCTCACACCTCTAATCCTAGCTTCTCAAGAGGCTGATATCTGAGGATCAAGGTTCAAAGCTAGCCTGGGCACTGAAGACTCTTGTCTCCAATTAACCTCTAGAAAATGGGAAATGGAGCTTGGCTCAAGGGTAGAACAGTAGCTTTGAGCTGAAGAGCTCAGGGACGGCGTCCAAGCTGAGTTCAACCCCAAGACACCCCCCCCCCAAAATAAAAAAGACTTCCTCTATGCTTGAAATTCTGAAATTCTAGGCTTGACATAAATCTATTAGAGGAAATTATCACCCAAACTCTTGCATTTTACCTACATTGACTAATGAGGGAGGGCTGACTCAAATACTGTTTTTAGGAAACTTACCTTTTATTTGCAACTAATGGATTGTAGAAAAGACATTTCCACACCTGTGTACATGTATCCCAATCAACTTCACCCCTTCTATTAAGCTTTCCTATTCAATTTCCCCCTTCTTAAAACAATTGCAACAGTCTTCATTATTCTCTTTTCATACATGCAAACAAACCGTGGGCCATATTAATTTTCATTCTCCCTCTTCATTAGCGTAGGTATACACATGGTGTATTGCCTGTTTTACTTTTCTATCACTTTTTTATCATGTATTCATTACACCAAGAAGTTTCACTATGGTATTTCAGATGTGCATGTATTATGTTTTGCTGAGAACAAATCTCTCTATTTCTTTCCCCTCTACTACATTTCCTGTATCTCCTACTGAGATCTTATATGTCGTCTTCATACATAGTTTTGAAAGTATTTGTTCACATTGGCACCAAAGTGGATTTTGTCTAAATTTCATTCTGCTTTTATGTGTCCTACCAAAGCAGTGACCTTAGTTGCCAAAGCACAGGATGGCTCAGACCATGGGTCAATAGCCCCTCATATTTTTATTGCTTTATTCATCATGTTATCAGCAACCTACAAGACAATAACAGAATGACAGCATTATGGAGGTGTAAAATGTGGACCAGGTTGCTCAGAACTCTGATGGACCATGGATCTAGTGGGGGAGGAGAAGAAAAATATGTATTTACTTTGGAGTGAGACTTCACTAGGGCAAGCAAGGAGTATGGATTAAGCAGGTGGGCTTTTGTTTTTTCATTGAACACTAAAAGACTCATGATAAAAGAGATGAAATTGTGGGAGTGTGTGTATGTCAATCAAAGTATATGATAACAAAAGAAGGGAACTCTTTCTCTTGACTATAGTGTTTCTAGGTACAGGCCATATAATGTCCTTAAAAAAGTTAATCATTCAAGTGTGTAAACACAGTGCTTATTGGGACTCTATCTACCAAAGAGACCATCTTTTATTAATATCTCTGAGCTCTGATACTAAAACGGTCTTTTACTGCAGTTTAAAGCAGAATGAAGGAATTTAGTAAGGTATACTTCAATTCTTAAGATATACTCAAGTATACTTGAGATACATTTGACACTTGGTAACCATTTCTGCTGATTCATTAAATCATGAAAAGAATTCTTTATTTTATTTTTGTTTTAGTCATGTGGGTTCAGGGTCTAGGTAATTTCCCTGAGCTTTATTTGCTCAAGAATAGCACTCTACTGCTTTGAACCACAGCTGTACTTCTGATTTTTTTTTGGGGGGGGAGTGGTTAATTGGGGGGAGGTGGTTAATTGGAGATAACAGTCTCACAGATTTTCCTGCCCAGGCTGGCTTCAAACCACGATCCTCAGATCTCATCCTCCTGGATAGCTATGATTACAGGTTTGAGCTGCAACTCCCTGCAAGAATTGTATTTTTATTCAGGATTTAAGCAAGGTATGTCGTATGAAAACCTCAAAAAGCTCCCATCTATTATGGATTATAGTAAATTTAAGCTGATAAAATAATTTTGATAGAATGTCATAATAAATCACAGCAGTATCGTAAATGATATGTTTCCATAGCAAATGTCCTATTTGTAACTAATTTCAAATAGGCAATTGCTAGGCTGGACAAGTGGACAGGGACAATTAATTGAGATAAACAGGCTTGGACATTTCCAGTTGAATGGAAATTACCACTCAGTGTGCTTGCTCATCTTTTTTGTAAAGAATTGTTATGCGGTTATGTTATTGCATTCCCACCAACTGAAGACCAGCCATCTAATTTAATGCTCTTTTTAACTCAGCAAATTCTGATTTGAAGCATTGATGTGCATGGATTTTTGTACAATCCTATTTACAAACCAACTGGAAAGGGGGAAAAAAAAGAGTTCCAGTCTCAGAGTACACCGTGTAGTTTGGAGCTTGCCAGAGACGGCAGCTGTGGGAGCCTCAGAGACGGACACCACTACACACTCTGTCCTCTCCACTGTGCTTCATTTTGCCTCCCATAACAAAAACTCAAACTCCATGTAAGCCCCTATAATCAAGATCAGGAAGTCATTTCTCCCAAAATTTAGGAAAATCATAATACAAGGGTATCTCATCTTGGGGGCAGGGGGATATCAGAGATTGGTTTGCTAACCAATCTCAAAATATAGTATTCTGCTATTGTGGAATATATTCTGAGATTAAATATAAACCATTTGGATCACAGAAACTCCCCAAATAAGAATTTGTCTTATGGGGCTGGGAGTTTGGCCTAGTGGTTAAAGTGCTTGCCTAGCATGCATGAAGACCCGGGTTCGATTCCTCGGTACCACATACATAGAAAAAAGCCGGAAGTGGTGCTGAGGCTCAAGTGGTAGAGCTCTAGCCTTGAGAAAGCCCAAGGACAGTGCTCAGGCCCTGAGCCGAAGCTCAGGACTGGCAAAAAAAAAAAAAAAAAAAGAATTTGTCTTGTGATATTTGTAAGTCAATAGGTTGATTTTTTTTTTTAAGGACATTCACAAAAGGAAGTCTCTGAGCAAAAGAAACACAGTACAGGTACAGATGAAAGACAGTCTTGGTTCAGTCTTAAAGTGTCAGTTGGTGTACACTTATTGGTGGAGATACTAAAAAGCATTATCTCCCTTAGCTCCCACATCTCCTGTGTCAATTTGCTCTTCCTCTTTGAAAGAATCTAGACCAGAAGCCACTTTTCTCAGGCAGCTGTGTTATGGCTTGTGCTTTCCACACACCCTTTGACCTTCATCAGCTCCTTGCAAATGTTTTAAAATTTTTCAGGGGTTGACAAAGTTGCAGTTACAAGTACTGCACAAAGACTCACTGACTTCATTTTCCACTAATGTGACTATTGTGTCAGGGATCTTAGCCAAAGATTTCTAAAACAGATTTCAAAAAAATACCACACAATCTCAAGTTCAGACTCTGGATGAAAGGACTGTTTTGTTGAAACAACCTTCCCAAATCTTTTTTTTTTTCTTTTGCCAATCCTAGGGCTTGGACTCAGGGCTTTCTCAAGGCCAGAGTTTTACTACTTGAGCCACAACACCCACTTCTGGCTTTTTTTCTGTGTATGTGGTACTGAGGAATCAAACCCAGGTCTTTGTGCATGCTAGACAAGCACTCTACCACTAGGCCAAACTTCCGGCCCTGGCACTAATTAATTTTGCAAATTTCCTTTGACATTAATGAATGAGTCTTTCTGTAGTTATATGTAAGATCAAAATAGGCTTTCTTAAGCAGTCAATGTTCATGAAGTTAAACCCATTAGAAGTTAGAGAAGGAGATACTTAAATTTGTTAAATTTAAAAAAATTAGAAATAATTCTTGAAAGACGTTACTATCTTTTCTCATTGAATGTGAACAGGTTTTCACAACTAGTACTTTCTGTTTCTATTTTATGTACACAGACTAGTTGAGCACTGTCAGCCAGTGCTCATTTTGATGATTTCCTTATAACTTTCAATTCTAACCCAAGCCAGCTAGAACTGAAATGAAGCAGTCATAACAAAAAGCTAGAGGAAGTGACCCATCAGTAGGGTAATCAAAATAGGCTCTCTGAGAGAAACTGTCCTCTGAATTTTCTTCCTCAATTGGGACAGGGACTCATTGTGAAAACAGATATTCTGAAACAATTTCAACATGACTCAGAGACAGACAAGGGTGGGGAGCCAGCTTCTTTGTTTTCGCATAGGGTTAATAGTGTGTATCTTAGATGAACCAAAGTTCAGCTGGAATGACAGAATGTGACCTCAAACTCCTACAGAACTGGAAGTAGTGAACAAATAAGAACAAGGAGTCATTACAACAGATCCTACACCAGCCCTTGGGTCCAGAGTGCCCAGCCATAGCTCTCTCTCCATCCCAGAGAAGAGCATAGCTCAGCTCAGTTTAAACAAAATGATTGCTCTTTAAATTCTCAAGATATAAAGGTGTGGAATGCTTGTTCATTCTAAGGGACACATCCTTATGGCATCCCTGTAAGTTCAGTCTTGAAAGAAAAAATATTAATGCTGTATTGTTTAAGTGACAGCATATTTGCCTTTTCTAAAAACACTGATAAAAATCTTAAGTAGCATCCATTTCTCTATGTAGTTAAGAGGGTGGCAAAAGAACAGGGAATGGTTCAGACAATACATCAGGTTCTATTCCTTGATTTCCTCCCGAGAAACACATGAAGAAGTTCATACAGCTATGGCTGATATATATAAATTTAAGTTATGTTCCCAGTTCACTCTCATCATTCTGCTTATTTTCAGGTAGCATGCAGTATACATTTTATTCAAAGTCCTGGTTGGAGAGATTTGAGACTAAGCCCATGTTCTAGTGGTACATACATTGGATACAGCTCTGAATTACAGAATTACTTCTGGAACATTGTCATGGTCTTACACTGAATTGAAATCTTTCAGGGAGAATTTGATTTTGTTCTCATTAAAACTCCCTGCCCACTTTGTGTTAACCTTGACACTTTGTGGAATCAAATTTTGATTACAGAAGCATTTGCATTAAAAGACTCTTTCAGTATTTGAAAAAGTCATAAATGATTAAATAGCCAAATAGCAGAAAGGAAATATTGTGGAGGTAGACTGTGAAGGCAGACTGTGATATTCTTCTAGAGCTTTGGAAATGACAGCAGACTGATCAAGTAGTTCAACAGACTCCCATCACAAATCAGATATAAGTAAGCTGTGATTTTCTTCATTATGAATAGCGAACATTTTAGTCTGATTATCAGGAAATCTTCCAGACAGTGAAATGAACTGAACTTCAGTTATGTCCCTAAAAAGAGACGGTGAAATTCCTTTGTAAGCGGAATTTTAGAAACTGGCAATTGCACTAGGAAAGAAAGCAGTTACGCTCAAAGTGGTCAGATGACTACCAACGACATATTTTCATCTACACTATCGTCTTTTAAGAATCACACAGCCCCTGAACAACAGGAGAAAATGATGTGTTAAATCTATTTGGTGATTAATGATTTAAATACAGCATGATACATGAGTCTTCTCCAAACAACAGTCCTAAGAAGAATGATGAACCATTTCTGGCCCTATTAGTGGAAACAATGAATGGATAAATGAGCTGAAAGGAAGCTATCTTTATGTAGCTAGTGCCTTTTAAAGGAATGTCAACTCCTTAAAATAAGGAAAGCCATTACTGGTGACAGCAGCCAGCACACCATGCACTCAACCTTTCATGCCCACGAGCACACATCAGCCAGGCCCTGAGCCACAGAAGTAAAACCTATTATTAGATCCACAGTGCTCACCAGAAAACACAGGCACAGATGGCTCAAGACATTTGCCGAAGTCTCTCAGCTGGCAAGTGGGACAGCTGGGATTTTCACATCATCTGCATGACTATAATGTACCTGCTTTTACCTGTGAGATAATGCCACCAATTAAAAAAGAAATCTAAGACTCAACTAGAATCATTCATTTGTGGCAAAGTGTGCCAAGTGTCTAAAAAAACAAAACCACCCAAACTTCTGAGTTACTTTGCTAAAAATAGCTATGACATTTCAACTGAAGTGATGTAAATTTAGAAATAAGTTTGCACTTGAACTTTATAGAATATACACATTTTACTTACTTTGGCATAGGGCATATACAAAATAAGAGTTGAATTCAAGGTCCTTGAACAAAAAAAACTGAGTGGTAGAGAATATAAGCAAGACTATTATACTTCTCCAAAATACCATGCGCGCGTGCACATGCGCGCGCGCACACACACACACACACACACACACACACACACACACACACACTCTCTCTCACACACAGAGTCCTGGGCAGAAAAGTTTTGATAATAAGCATACATTATTTTTTTGTTTATTTGTTTGTTTGCCAGTCCTGGGCTTGAGCTCAGGGCCTGAGCACTGTCCTTGGACTTTCTCAAGGCTAGAACTCTACCACTTGAGCCTCAGCACCACTTCTGGCTTTTTTTTTTTCTATGTATGTGGTACCGAGGAATCGAACCCGGGTCTTCGTGCATGCTAGGCAAGCACTTTAACCACTAGGCCAAACTCCCAGCCCCTAAGCATACATTATTAACTGCAGTGTGTACACCAGGCACTGTCATGATGATAGTAACTGAAGAAGAACTGTAGCTTCTCTTGTTTTCTCTCCTGTAGTTTCTGAACCAGTCCAAGAGAAAAATGTGCAGCAATATTGGCTCTTTTCTGTTTATGTTGCCAAGTTACTGAATATTTTTCTTTGCCTTGTTCAGAAAGCTGTTAATTGAGATAAGCTGCATTCTAGAACATTGTACAAGGTGCCCTAAATATCCTCTAAGATTAGTTTTGTAAAGTTCTTTTTTCTTTCTCTTTCAAATATAGTTTGAGAACAAATCGTGCGATTCTATATTGATTTGAAATGAAAGTCTTTAAACAGTTTTTTTGTTTGCCAGTCCTGGGGGCTTGGACTCAGGGCCTGGGCACTGATTTCTCATGGCCAATGATTTACCAGTTGAACCATAGCACCACTTCTGGCTTTTTCTGGGTATGGGGTAACCAAGGAATCAAACCCGGGACTTTGTACATGCTAGGCAAGAACTCAACTGCTAGGCCAAACTCCTGGCTCCTCAAACATTAAAGAGGAAACCTCTATTCTTACAAACTGATCTGCATATGTATGAACACACACACACACACACACACACACACACACACACACACACACACTTCGGTGAAACTGCTTCGAAAGAAGAAACATTCACAGATGATGAGACTGAATAGAGTAGATGTCTTTGCCAAACAACAACAACAACACCAAAAACCTGTATATTCTCTGCTGATGAGAGGAAATTAGACCTCCTACACTAGTTACACCAATGGAGGTGTGGCTCACTAGACAATGTGCGTGGATGGGGGAACCAATCAAAAGACTCCCCACAGCACATATCCACCCTTTGGCCAATCAGAGCACCCTAGAAGAGAGGAGGCCAGGAACCTTATATAGAGTAGCCCTCAAGAGAGAGATTTCAGGATGCCCCTGGCTCTTGGACCTCCTCCTTGTATAAGGAGTCCCTCTCAATGTTTCATTTCCTGTTTCTTTTGCTTTCAAAAACTTACTCTGTCTGCTTTAAGCATTTTCCTGTCCTTTAATTGTTTAATTGACACTGAACCTGAACCCTATCTGGCATACAGGTCCCTCATTTTAACATACTCTAACTATCTACCTAGAACCAGAAGAAAACTTTCCATTTATACTTTGAATATCTGAATTTAAAATGAATAGGGAAAGCAATTATAAATAACACAAAATAAATATTCAAAATGGTTGCTTCTTTTGTTTTGTTTCTAAAAGCCACGCACAGAAACAGAGGGTCAATTTTAGAAATTAGTACATGCATAACCTCTTTACTGAGGTTTACTATTTCATCACCTATCTAATGGAACTGAAATGATGAGATTTTTCTTCACCCACTCAGAAGTTCTTCCTGCTTTTGGATGTTCCTCCAAATTCTTTCTTGCTTTCTCAAAGTGTCAGGACCTGCCTGAACAGTATTTACGCCACATCCAGCATTAGCTTTAGAGCAAGCCCAAGACACAGCAGGAGGGCCAGCATGTGAATTCTGAGTCTTGTCTTCACATTTCCTCCTGCTAGAGGCATTTGGCAGAAACCTTACCTGCTCCGAGCCACTGAAACTTCCAGTGTGCGGTGTGTATACCATGTTGCCATGGAATGAAGCAAAACTTTACAAAGCTGGGATTAAATGAGATTCTTTTAGAGCCTGTCAGCTAGGTTCATGACTGTTCTTTGCCCTGTCTCCTTTTGTTTTTCTCCAGAAATGATGTGGAAGTGAAGACAAATGCAATAGCATCCCCAAAGGTCCTGTCAATTGCTAGATACGGAAAGACAAACCATCCAAGCCCCCAAGGTTGTGATGTATTTTTGAACATTTTCAGATTTGCTTGCTGTGTGTGTGTGTGTGTGTGTGTGCATGCAGGCAAGTCCTGAGCTTGAACTCAGGGCCTAGGATGGGTGCTGTCCTGTTCTTTAACATTTTTGCTGAAGACTAGCCTTCTACAACTTGAGCCACAACTTCACTTTCAGCTTTTTGGTTGTTATTTGGTGATAAGTCTCATAGACTTTCCTATCCTGGTTGGCTGTGAACCTTGATCTGCAGATTTTAACCTCCTGAGTAGCTAGGATTACAGGTGTGAGCCATCAGCACCCAGATTTGCTTTTAAATTCAGCACAAGCTGGGAAACAGGGAGTTAACTGAACAACTAGAAGACTGTTTGCAAAAATCTTCTATGTTTACGTCTGTTTTCTCATCTATAAAAGAACCCAAAGAACTGGAGAATTGTCAAGTCTCCTTCTGACTTCAGCATCTTATCATCCTTTAATGGTTGTGCCTATCTTTGTATCTGTCTGTACTTACCATCCCAGAACTCAAGGAAATCTGACACTGTGGTTTTCTTTCCTACATTTGTCCAGGCAACGTCAAAAAGAAGTAAGCAGTGGAGGTTTTGGGAAAGCTGAGGAGGCTAGGGTCTTTGAATAGCCAAATGACAACAAGTAAGCTGATACTGGAGGCCTCAAATGAGTGTAACTGTAGATATCAAAGCTTGTGTCTGTTTAACAAGAACTAAAGAGAAGTTCTGTGCACTGGGATGGCAGGGAAAGCAGAGTATTCACTAGTTGAAAGGATAGCATGTAAGTCTGAATTTTCTGACATGAACTTGAAATAGGAAGGAAATATAACATTCAGACAAAGTAAGATGAGGCATGTAACACTCTACCTTAAACAAATCAGTCTTTATATCTGTATTTATTTGTGTATGTGTATGTGTACCTTTCTAGAGTGATGTTTTTAAAATAATATAAACTGCATTGTACCTTTATCACTGCAAAGGAAATCTCAGGTAGAGCTAGTAGTATGGTTCAAGTGATAAAGCACCTGCCTGTCTAGCACAAGGCCCTGATTTCAAATTCTAGTACTTCTGAAAATGGAAAAGAAAAAGAAACCTCAAGTAATTTCTTACTTGGTATGTGATATATTTCTGAAATCTTTTTAGTTATTTTATTTTTAATTCTGTATTGGTATTGGAGCTTGAATTTAGGGCCTTGTGCATGTACTTGTCTTTTTTACACAAGGCTGGCACTCAACCATTTGAGCCACACTCTACTTCTAGATTTTTGCTGGTTAATTGGAGATTAGAGATTCATGTAATTCTCTGCCCAGGCTAACTTTGAATGAGCTTTGAGATCCTCCTGAGTAGCTAACTTTGCAGTCATGAGCCATCAGTGTCTAGCCAATATTTCTGAAATTTTTTCCAAAAATCATCAAGATGGTGAGTGGGGGCAGGGAAGAAATTCCTGAGTGGTGTGTTAAAAGTTCTGTGACATATTTAAAAAAAATGCAAAAAAAAAAAAAAAAGTTCTGTGACAAAACTTTTGGAGTCCTGTAAGGATTCTGTCACTGAAAACTGATACAGATGACTTCTCAGTCCTCTGCAGATGGTCTACTTAAATTCCTACAGACAATGGTGCAAGTATCTGGAGAAGAGTGAGGGATGAAAATGTGTCCTGTTATTGTCATCATGACATTTTTTCACAAGGACATGTCCCATCCTTTGGAGGAGGCCAAAGTTCAGTAGGAAACTAACCCCTGATTACTCGGGCTTGTAGGGCTCATGGAAGAAGTTTATCTAAGGTGGAGCAAGGGGTCCTTTTATAATGACCTTATACCAGCACCACCATGAATTGTGGTTAAGTATGACATTTCTGTCTTTTTGAGGCTATTTATCATTCACTCAACAAACACTTAGGCATATATATACCTCCACATGATATGAGCTACAAAAATCACCATCACACTTAGGTAAGGAGCTCCTTTAGCTTCTGAGTGAAGGCTGCCTGGGACTCCAGTGCTTGCTGTATAATTTCTCTTTCCATGTACACAACAGCTCAACCAGGCGCAAGTCATCCTCTGAATTATAGGGGGAAAATGACCCATATAATCTTCACTAGGTTTATTTGCATTTCCTAAAATGAGAAGTCATTTAAAAGTATAGTAAAAATAAGGCTTCCTACCCATCTCAGTTATCAATGTTGACTAAAAAAATTCTCAAACTGGCTTTCTCCATATTTTTTCTTGAATGCTGCGAGAATAGTGCCTCGTAGACAGCTGAGCTATTTCAGTATTTAAGTTATCTGTGGATGAACCCTGCATAGTTCTATTTGGGCTACAGTTTCAGTAAAGAGTGCTGGGAGAAAGCAAGGACAGTAAGTACCAAGTACTACCCAGATAGTTGATCACCATGGTGCCCTAGACACAAGCAAGGTTTTGCTTTGGCCTTGTTCAGGGTCTCATTTTATACTTTGTCTGAAGAAAATCACGATTTCCAAATCAACAATTGCTACTAGCAGAAATAACTAGTCTAGGAAATCACTACCTTTGAGTAAGCCTGGGGGAGCAAGAGCTACAACTGAAATAAAAGATAACAGGGCTGCCATCGACATTTTTTAATCTCCTCTTTGTTTTCCAGAGGGGTAAAATGGTCAGGATTAGGTTTGAGGTCAATATGGAATCTAAACAGAACAGTGGGTGATTATTGAGGATATTCATGTATGGAGAATTACTATTGTTCTGGTATTTCAAAACAAAAGCAACAGTGAAACCACCATCATCCTTTGCATTGATGAAGTGAACAAAAGCAGAGTTTTAGCATCTTAGTATCTTACACACACACACACACACACACACACACACACACACACACACACGAAAAATCCATGAGACTCTTATCTCAAATTAAGCAGCCCTAAATCCCAAAATGGAGCTGTGGCTCAAGTGATAAGTGTTAACCTTGAGCAAAAAGTCTCAAGGATAGAGCCCAGGTCTTGAGTTCAAGCCTCAAATAAAAAAAATAATGAAGCATAAATGTGGGATTCTTTCTCATACACCCACAATTATCTTTCTGGGAACTTAGATAGTTTTTTGTGTTACTTTTTTGCTCATCTGTTCAAGAATTTTCTTGAGTAATATATATTTTAAACTGATGACTAAATGCTTTGAAAGCACTTAGCCATTGGTTATAGTCTTTGGCCACCCTGTGCCCCAGACAGTCTTCAAAGCACCTTTCTTCAGCTAGAATCACCTGTATGACCTTTCTCTGACCTTCATCGGTCAACCTGAAGATCATGGAGCTTTCCAGACTCTAAAGCAACCCATCTGTACTATATAAAGCAAAGCCCTCACCCAGCAAGTAAAGGGAAACTGAGGAAACAGAGGCAGCCCAGGTTACTGGAAGAGCTACCCTTCACACACAGGTCTGACTGAGTGCAGAGATGAAAACCTCACTGTCTGGCCTCTGGAATTGGCCTGTGCGGAGTTCTATGACTTCATCTCTACATGGATGTATTATTGTTGTTGCTTTTATTATTACTATTATTATTACTTTCAAGGTTTGGAATGTTGCATGGGTTTGTTTTCTTGATGGATCATTTTCTAAGTATTGGACTTCACACACTTCTTGTCTATTTTTGCAGTCTTTAGTGGAGAAACAGCCATAATATATTGACATCTACATGAGATAAGCCAGTCCTGAGGCCAATCTCTCTTACCTGTGAATCTACAGCATCCTCTGTTGTAAAAGAGAACCAACACCTGTGAACCCCATCTCAGCACACTGTGTGGAGGGGGTGAGGTGAGAATTAAGATTATCTTTCAAACATATATAAAGCCAAAGCTTTTGAACTCTCTTTTGTGTACCTTCGCAAACCAAACTAAAGATCTTGCCATATGAAAGATAATTGGTGCTTTGGGCAGATTAATTTGCTGTAGTAATCTCAAGTGTTAATTTTGTTTTTGTTTTTTTCTTACTAGGGACAAAGATTTGTGGAGTGCAGGCTTAGTACCCTCATGTAAGCCCTCTTGTTCTGTCTCCTCTGGCTACAGCAATGTGCCACAGCATGTCTCACACAAAATAGTTATTATTTTAAATAAGGATACTAGGAAGTTTGAAATGAAGGCTTGATAATGACTGGTTTCTTATCAAATGCCATATTATTATGGCTGCAGTTCTATTTCTTCTGATTTCTTTAAAACACAGAAGTTAAACTTCATGAGCATTGATGGCTCACGATTGTAATCCTAGCTACTCCAGGAGACTGAGATCTGAGGATAATGGTTTGAAGCCAGATTAGGCAGAAAAGTCCCTGGGAGATTCTTATCTCCAATTAATCACTCAAAAACCAGAAGTGGAGCTGTGGTTCAAAGTGGTAGAGTGCTAGCCTTGAACAAAGGAGCTCAAGGACAGCACACATTGTCCTGAGTTCATGAAAGAAAAAAACCAAAACCAAAACAAAACAAAACAAAACAAAATCCCACAAAAACAAACAGGCCAGGAATTTGGCCTAGTGGTTAAAGTGCTTGCCTAGCATGCACGAAGACCCGGGTTCGATTCCCTGGTACCACATATATAGAAAAAGCCGGAAGTGGTGCTGAGGCTCAAGTGGTAGAGTTCTAGCCTTGAGAAAGTCCAAGGACAGTGCTCAGGCCCTGAGCTCAAGCCCAGAACTGGCAAAAAAAAAAAAAAAAAAAAACCAAAAAAATAGAGTAAGGTTACTCGGGAATGTTAACAAATGGGTATAGTACCATCTGCAGAAGGAGAAAAAGTCTTTTCAAATGGGAAAGAGGCAAGAAAGAGTGCTACTTTATAGGGTAAATCTCTCTCTGGATGCCTACAGTGAACATCTTAGCACCGTAGGCAGAAATCACAACCATGCTATACTTTAATAAATAGTTATTGCTAGGAAAAATTTGCATCCAAAGCAAATCTAAGCCAGGCACTTGGGGAAAAAAAACCTTAGTGGCACAAAACAGGTTCTGAGGTCAAGCCCCAGGACACACACACACACACACACACACACACACACACACACACACACACAACACAAAAAAATCCTCAACAAAACAAGTCACAGGGCTGGGAATTTGGCCCTGTGGTAGAGTGCTTGCCTAGCATGCATGAAGACTGGAGTTCGATTCCTCGGTACCGCATACATAGAAAGAAAAAAGCCAGAAGTGGTGCTGAAGCTCAAATGGTAGAGCTCTAGCCATGAGAAAGTCCAAGGGCAGTGCTCAGGCCTTGAGCTCAAGCCCAGGACTGGCAAAAAAAAAAAAAAAAAAACAAAAAAAACAAAAAAAAAACCCAAAACAAGTGTACAGATCTGGGGCCCATTGCTTTATGGTAAAGATCTTACTTAGCATATATGAATATTCAACATTCAGTATTAGAAAAATAATCAGTAGTATTTTAAAAGCTGGTTGTTGTTTCGGAACTGAGGTGTGAAGAAGCCTCAAGTGTTCTGCAGTTTAAAGCCTGCCTCAGCAGTTATGGCATTGTTTTCATAATAGGGCTGGATTTCAGAAGGTCTTCCCATAGTTTTAAGGCAAGTCAGGAGCAAAAGGAATGTCTGCCAGCAGAGAACAGAAGTACCCCGCTTCGCTTCGTTTAGCTGGAGAACTTGCACTTTCTATGTTATTCCCAGGACTTTCAACTCTGCCTTGTATATCAAAGCATGTTGACAGACTCAAGAGAAGGAAGAAAACAAAATGCTCAGTCTTCCCTGGGGACGTGCTAACCATCCAGTTTTCCAATTCTCTCTAGGATGCTCAATCTCCCTTGGGGTGTATGCTCCCCAAGAGTTGATCTGTTTACAATTCCATTCACCTTGCTATGACCTCAAGCTATTTCATTTTCCTTTTGTGACCAAACTTTTTAACAAACGTTCAAAAAAAAAAAGAAACACATTCAGTTTGTAATAACTTTCTAATTCTTGCTTTGTACTTTCCATCTTGAAATATAACTGATCTTTTAAGGATACAAATGTATAGCCTCCCAGATACATCATGTGAGTAAATTACCTTCCTGGATTAATAAATTAGAGGCTGTATGAAGTCATTACCTCTTTAGAAACATACATGCAACCCACTGATACAGGGAATTTCCACGTGGCACATGAGTCACCAGCAAAGCGTCTCTCACATCCACTTCCCTCCTCCGCAGGGAGTAATTTACTTAGGGCATCTAAGTGTTTATATGTTGAAAACCCAGAATGCAGCAAGAATCTGCAGTAAGATGAAGAAATTCCAGAGTTACACTTCTGAGATAGTAGAGGGGAGAGCTCTAGTTTTTGCATTTATCAGTGATCATGCCATCATTAATTTAAAAAAAATGTTGCCTTCCAGATAACGCAGATGGGTTTATGGAAGCCTGAATAATGATTATTGAGATATTTCTAGATAATTATTTCTAAAGCATTCACCTTATGCCCTCTAGTTTCTGGAATCATGCATGGTGAACCTTTTCCATAAAAGGTGGGTATCACCCGGACTGGGTGATGATTGGACTTTCTTATCTGCTGGGATATAGTTTTCATGAATTATTTGCTGTTGCATGAATGAAAAAGGCTACTATACTTGTGTCTGCTCTTGATGGCCTTTATCCTCTGACATGTCCTTAGTGTGAATGATATTTCCTAACATTCCAAAGGAAGAGCTCTATCTGAACTGTTAAGTAGCCTTTACCTTGGTATGTAATTGCTTAACTATCTCTTCTTACAGTTTTCAGGCCCTTTTTATATCCTGTAGAAAATATTAGGTTTCTAAATTATATCAAAATTAAGAGCAAATGGGGCATGAGGTGAGAGTTTGAAGAACCCAACAAGAGGGAAAAGTACAAATATGTTGGCAAAATAACCTTAAGATCTCTGGTTCATTCATATGTGTTTTTATCTCCCCCACTTCAAAATTTGTGGAAAGGAATTGTGAAAAAGCAAAGAGCTCTTTCTGGACGTCTAGATCCTAACATGTCCTTGTTGACAAAGCAATTCAGGGTGCCCTGCAAAAGAAAAGTCTATCTATTTCTGGATTAGTGAGATAGCAATGAGCACTTCATTTTATTATTTCCATGTATATACAACAAAGCTTGCAAAATTGGTGGGAAACAATGTGACACAAGGTATCAAGAATGCAAATAATATATTTTGACTGTCAAATGACCTTTGAATCATACTTATCTTTGAATCATCTATATCTATGGGTTTACATATAAATTGGTAGGCATTTTTAATTAAAATTTGAATTCAATCTAATTTTTGTTCATTTTATTTCCTCCCCCATACCTGGTCATTTTATCTGAAACAATATTGAATTCAAATTCAATATTGAGAGAGATACACTCTTTTCTACATCAAATTTGGTGTTGACTTAGCTTTAGATCTTTTCTTTTATGTATTGAATAATGAGGAGTCTTCTATGAACTAGAATTTAGTTTTCTATTCTTTAGTAGTAAGAAGAAGTTTCAATTCAGTTTGTGAATACAATGTATCTGGATCATCATTCCTGGCATCATTCTCCTCATCCCTGTCAATCTCACCTATCCTCTCAATTTTCCTAGTTACATTTCACTTATTTACATTGAGTATCATGACTGCATTCTCCCAATCTTCCTTTTACCAATTTTTATCCACCATCCCTTGACCTCATCCTCTTCACACCTCAAGTTTTAGCTTCTTTGTATTCATTTTGTTAAGAGTATAGGTTAGTTGTTCAAAGGAATTATACCATTGGATTTTACTCTTGAATGCAGGGTACATTTAAGACTTATTTTAACAAAAAGTCTTTTATTATGTTCATGCTAATAACTCAACAAGATTTGAAAAATCTTATTGGATTTTCACATTTAAAAATCCTTTTGGATTTTTACTACCTGAGGGCTTCATTTAGGGTGAAAAGCCCAGGAAAACATACTAATAATCCAAATAAATAAACAGTCCCAAGAGCTACATTGTAACTTTTTGTTATGAAGACTGCTGTAAGGATTTATAATCCAGAACAATCTCTCCATCTCAGAATGCATTTGAGCTTCCTCCTAATTTTGTTCCCTTCAGGAAGAGCTCACATTCATAGATCACACCATCTTCCTGTTCTCCTTTAGCTACAGAGCTCCAGTATGGGCATAGTCATTTTCTCCTATGTTCCTGATGTCCTTTATATTAACCTGGCCACACTGAAAAATGGATGGCTGATTCCAAGATGGCACCATCACAGATGGCTGAGTAACTGCTATTTATGCTGATGGTGAAACACTAGGGTAGGATCTCATGGGAAAAAAGGCTGTTTCCAAAAAGTGTAGGTTTTAGTGGTCAGTTTTTAAAGGCCAAATTTTTGTTCATTTGATTTCCTCCCCCACACCTGGTCTTTTCATCTGAAACACAGACTGACTTGCCCCTCTACAATTCTACCTCTGTCCAGAGAATTCTGTTTTGCTTCAATCACATTAGCACATGTGCTTCTACCTACACTGTGAACCAAAGTGAAACAAAAGCTGGGTCTTCAATGACTTCACCAGGGAAGAGAAATCAAACAAGATCAAGGAGGAAACTTGGGGGAAGACAAAAATGGGCCAAAAGGCAGAAAAAGAAGGAAATGAGAGAAGGTAAATGGAACCTTGTTTAATGAAGCCAGTCCTTGCTTCCGGACATGGATTTAATTTCTCTTCTTTTTGAAAACTTACCCTCATCTGTTCTTTCCATTTTACTTTAAACGAAGAGAATGGTGGAGTGGAGAAAACTCTTGTGTTGCTCACAGCCTTGCACTTAGATTTAAGTCTTCTGAGTCTTTCAAGAAACCACTCCACATCTCTGATGCTCTGTGGCTTCCTAACCAGTCAGAAAGGAGGCCAAATACCTCCTAAAAAGCAGGAAAAAAAGGGGCCGGGAGTTTGGCCTAGTGGTAGAGTGCTTGCCTAGCATGCACGAAGACACGGGTTCGATTCCTTGGTACCATATACATAGCAAAAAGCCGGAAGTGGTGCTGAGGCTCAAGTGGTAGAGTACTAGCCTTGAGAAAGTCCAAGGACAGTGCTCAGGCCCTGAGCCCAAGCCCAGGACTGGCCAAAAAAAAACCATGAAAAAAATGGTCTATGAGACAGTGCTTGGCATGAGACAAGTACTCACAACTTGCCAAATTCATCTTGATATAGGCAACAAGGAACCCACAAACTGTGTATGAAAGGCAAATTTCTGAACTCAGACCACAACATTACATTTTCCGAAGCTTTTTAAAGAGGCCACAAGTCAGTTTCTGATATTTCAAAGATTTGGGGAATCCAGGCCGACCTCTCACATGTAAAATAAGAATGGAATGTGTAGAGACTCGTGGCTCTGCCTGGTTGCTAAATTTCTGATCCAAATGGCAGAAAATGATGCAAGTAAGTACCACAAAGAATTTGGAAACTCAAGCACACGTTTCCATGCAAACAAGCAGAGATGAAAGAGAAAACAAATGCTCACAGAGCAGTAAAATATAAAGGACTAACAGTTAATTATTTGCAAATTATTCCTTAGGGCTATAATCTTAATTAAAGGGCTGGGAAAGGGGTACTTGGGGTGTGGAGTCCACCATTTTCTCTACTGTTTAGCTCTTTCATATGTGAGTATCATCCCAATTTTAGTTCATAGAAATGCAAGAGGGAATCCACCCCAGTCTCCCTACCACACCTTGAAAATCAATCTGAACTCAGAAATAAAGTCTCCTCCTCTCGTATGTCCTGAGAGTTGTTGGCTTCGGTTTGAGACTTGTTTCTAAACAAGTTCCTCCTTCTCCCCATACTCCTCACCTCTGGGCTCTTTGGTTTAAGGGGAGAATTCCTACCTTTCACTATCTTCACAGAATCAAATTCCTCCTTTGGTCCCTGGAGTCTTCTACTTCCTCCTCTAAAGTTTCAGATTCTCTGTAACTGGGTTAAGAGCTCAATGGCCTCTCTTCAGCTCTAGCCCCACAATAAGTGAGTTCTGAACACTCGATTCCCTGACAAATGGATCTCTACCTCCACTTACAAGCAACTCTGGCCGTTTCAATGGTTCCTTTTCCATAGTGCTGTATAAATGATGTCTATCAAGTTAGAAACTGCCTAGTAAGCTAACTTAACCTCCACGATGTTTCATCTTTTGCCTGTTTCACTTGTCACCGTTCCAAAACCTCACATATGGAAAATGAAGTCCCACACAGAGACATGTTAATATTTTTGTGATGATTTAGATATGATGTCCTTTGAGACCTTATTCATGGGAGGGAAAAATGATTGCCTCACTCACAGCAAATCTAGCTTAGGGCATGCTCCCTGAGAAAAGAGATGCATGCTGGGTAAGGAGGTGAAACAAAGGAGAAAGCTAGGTTATAACATCAGACCCACTGTTGTTGCCTCTCCCTCTGTGATTTAAAATCTACATCGACATGGGAGAATTGTAGTGATAAAGACACAAACTGGACTATTACAGTGGAGCTAATTGGAAGCAGCTGAGAACAGTGGGAAGAAAAGCTATCCTGTTTTTGGACAACTGCTTTCCTTCTCGTGGGTGGGCCAGTTTGCTAAGGTCCTGTAGCCTCCTCAGGGTTGGGAATCTGAAAACTGAATTTCAGCCCATATTGTCCATAAAAGGCAGAATCTGTATCCACACAAGAGACCTACACTCCCACCATGAAGGGGGTCTATTAAGTAAAAGAAGCTAAATATCTTCCATTGTCCTAAAGCCATTCACTCACGGAGTATGTTGTTTTCTAATACAAATATTGCTGATGGAATGATCATCTAGCACATGCATCTTGTTTAAGCTGCATAAGGAGTCTCTCCCAATGTGTGTGCCGTCTATAGGGTCACTGTAAGATTGATACATGGCAAATGAGACTGTAATACATTTAGCCAAGTCTGAGTAACACAACTAAAAGCAACAATGATTCTATAAGCTCTTATACTCTACTAACCAGAGTACATACATGATTTATGACATTCACAAGATTGGTAACAAGAAGAATTGGCATCAACCTCCCACTGCATCCTTCCAAAACTCCAATTACCTACTCACTGACTTTTCACAAGGAACTGAATTATTACTGTAGTAATAAGCCCAGTCTTTTAAACTCTACTGTCTACTAAACAGCCAGCTTCCTCTTTATAACAATCTATCTATGGCTCCATAACAGGAGATGAAAAGCTATTAGAATGATTTCCTGGATAGAGGCAAAATCATGAACAACTTATTATGTCTATACCTAGGAAGAGACATTCATTAGCTCTTAGATTCTTGAAATAGTTGGAATTCCAGAAAGATGGAAGGAAATGATATTAAAGGTCAATTTAAACTTTTCTTATCTCATTACATTTTCTTAGCAAAAGATGAACCCTTGGAAATACAATTGTACATTATACATTATATTGTAAAGAATCTGTTGATTTCACTTCTTGAACTAGATCTTAAATAAATAACTCAAAAGGAAAAAAAAAATCTTGTGAAAACAGACCTGTCAGGAAACCACACAAAGTAACCCATGAAAACAGTGGTTAAGCCAACCAGAATACATTAGTGAAATATTATGACATGTCAAGGACAACTCAATGTTTCAAGTGACATAAAAGGGACAGTTGTAAGACATAGAATGACAGAAGTAAATTAGAATAAATTCGTTGTCAGGGGCCAATGGCTCAGGCCTACAATCCTAGCTACTCAGGAGGCTCAAATTTGAGGATCATGGCTGAAAGCCAGTTCAAGGAAGAAAGCCCCATGATACTCTTATCTTCAATTACTCAGTAAAAAGCTGGAAGTGGAACTATAGTTCCAGCCATAGAACATTTTCTTTGAGCAGAAAAGCTCAGGAACAGTGCCCAGGCCTTGAGTTCAAGCCCCAGAATCTGAACACACACACACACACACACACACACACACACACACACACACACACACACACTAGCCCCCAATAGATATGTTACTGAAAGGATCCTGGCACATTACTCCTGAGCCCTGTTAGTGCTGGGAGGGAGGCATACGTGGTGCCGCCAGCACTATTTCCTCTAACACCTCACCTGAAACAGATCTGGCCTATTTCCCTCTCAGTATACCTCCATGAGAATAACTGCCTTACCTTTAGTGAGCGTACTAGGGCTTGAACTTAGGCCATGAGTTTTGTCCCTGAGCTTTCTTGCTCAAGAATAGCATTCTACCAGTTGAACTACACTTCTACTTCTGGCTTTTTTTTTTTTTTTTTTTTGGTGGTGAATTAGAGATAGGAATCTCACCAACTTTCCTGTCTGGGCTGGCTTTGAGATCCTCAGATCTCAGCCTCCTGAGTAGTTAGGATTACAGGCATGAGCAACCAACACCTGGTTATAACTGTCATCTTAAAATGATCATCTTGCAAGACTGGTTATCCATGCATCCATGCACATATTTCTTCATTAAGTATTTATGGAGCAAGTACAAAAGGCTAGTGGTCTAGTATTATCACACGATGGTATGCCTACAGTAAGACAGAGAGTAAGAATAGATACACTGGGCTGGGAGTTTGGTCTAGTGATAGAATGCTTGCCTAGCGTGCACGATTTCTTGGTACCACATACATGGAAAAAGTCAGAAATCGTGCTATGGCTCAAGTGTTAGAGCTCTTACCTTGAGAAAAGCCCAAGGACAGTGTTCAGGCCCTAAGTTTAAGCCCCAGGACTAGTAAAAAAAAAAAATAGGGTGGGGGGTGTGGGGGGGGGAGGGAAATGGGTACCAAGACATGTGAAAGGGTATCAATGTATGTGAATTAATGCACCTTCTATCTGGCAAATATTATGTAACCCTTTTACTAATTACAATAAAAAAAAATGGGAAATAAATAAATAAATAAATAAATACACCAAAAAAAGTGAAAGGAAGAATGATTAGGCAGAACACAGGAAAAATTTAGGGTACCAAAATGACTTTGTCTGACACTATAGTGATAAATACGTTTGTGGAAACCCATGCCGAGTAGAATGTCTACGCTGTCTCTGCTGACGTAAACTATATAGTCAATGAATCATATAATTACATCATGTCATAAGGTATCTATTGGTTCAGCCACCGCAATAAATATGCTACTTTAAGATCAGATGTTAACCACAGGGAGAAAAGAGAGGACCCATTCAAGTTTTTTTTTTTTTTGTAAACCTAGAACTGAGCAAAAAAGGTAAGTCTTTAATTTATTAATAATAAATTAATAATTAGTTAACTTTAGAAACACCAAAGGATTTTTTTTTTGGCCAGTCCTGGGCTTGAGCTCAGGGCCTGAGCACTGGACTTGGACTTTCTCAAGGCTAGAGCTCTACCACTTGAGCCTCAGCACCACTTTCGGCTTTTTTCTATGTATGTGGTACCGAGGAATCGAACCCGAGTCTTCATGCATGCTAGGCAAGCACTTTAACCACTAGCCCAAACTCCCGGCCCCATAGAATCTGGCTTTTTTTATTTTTATTTTTTTTGGCAGTTGTGGGACTTGAACTTTGGGCCTTGTGTTGTCCTTGAGCTCTTCAGCTCATGGCTACCACCCTACCCCTTGAGCCACAGGACCACTCAAAGTTTTTTTTTTTTTAACTCTTCCCCACCAGAGCAAAAAGGAAACACAACCTATAGCCAGGACTGGCTTCCTAGGACATAGAAATGCTGGTTATCCCTTGTGAAGACTGTACCCCAGATGTCACGGATGATCTTGAATCCTCTGTTAAATCCCATGTTTTGGTGAGTGCTCACATGATTTCTATGGTCACCCAAGGACCAGAGCCAAGCCCAGAAAGGAATCCAAGAGAAGATCACAAGTCTGATTTCCCCTGATTAGATACCATGACTGAACACATTCTTTGTTGTTGATTGTATGGGTACTAGAACCCTTCAGACACATAGTTTATTTTTAGGCTCCTAAATCAATATTAAGTAAGTTAATTTCAATATTTTATTTTTTATTATAAAAATCTACAGAGAGGTGACAATTCATAAGTCATGTAATGAGTATATTTTTTATGGATGATGTCACCCTTCTCTCACTCTTTCCCAGTTTTTTCCTCCCATTCCCACCCACAAGTTGTATAGTTCATTTTCCACATGATGTCTGGTGAGTTCCTCCCTGGATTCTTTCACCCTTTGTCCTGATGTTTCTGTACCCCCTCCTGACCTTCCCAAAGATAGATAAATGAACAAATAAGACAAAAAGAGCAACAAAGTAAAAACTCTCCTCTCCATTTCCTGGAGTTCATTTGAAGAGATGTTACTTATGTGATCTGATAGCAAGTTACTTTTTAAGTTGAGATGATTTCTTTTTCTAGCATTACTGGGGTTTGAACTCATTGCCGTCTGCTTGCTACACTGGCATTCTACAATCTGAGCCATACTTTTACAGCTATTGTCTTGGCTTAGACACTTCCATCATGACATAGTCACAACTTGGTGTACAGTGAATTCATTTAGGATCATCCAAGTCATTTACAGAAGTATTTTTTAAGTTAATCCAAAATATTCCTTACTCTAAAGGCCAAGCCTTTATCTCAATGCTATTCTGTGGAGCCAGGGAAGCAAGTCTCTTCCTTTTCACACCCCATTGTAGACAGCTCTCAGGGCAGCTGCCTTATCACACACAAAACTGTCCTCTGTGATGAGAACCCCATCTCTGGGCCAACTCTTCTCTCCACCCACCTGGCTGCCCTTACTCCATGAACTCCTACTCATTGTGGTCCCTTGAAAATGTGGCTTGAAATGTAATTAAGTACTGTAGTCCACATGTTCTACGCAATAAGAGGCATGAGTTCTGGAATACTGATCTTTTTATTAATAGACTCCAAATACCACACCCCTCTGTTGGCTCATATTGAAGTTGCATCCAACCCAAACACCCAGATATTTTTCACACTTATGTAATTGGCAGTTCTCATTCTGCTAGTCATTCGACAAATATTAGAAAAGTATTTCCATACCAAAAGCTGACAAGTTTCCAAAACATTAAAGAGAGAGCTGAGGGCCACTGGCTTATGCCTATAATCCTAGCTACTCAGGAGGATGAGATCTGAGGATCATAGTTCAAAGAAAGCCTGGTCAAAAATATCCATGAGATTCTTATTTCCAGTTAATCAGCAAAAAAAAAAAAGCTAGAAGTGGAACTGTGGCTTAAATAGTAGAACACCAGCCTTGAGTGATAAAGCTAAGGGACAGCATTGGGCCAGGCCCTGAGTTTTGTTCAAACTCCATTACTGGCAACACCCCACCCCACCCCCACCCCACATACCTTTTAAAAATCAGTGGAAATGAAATAATTAGGTAGGAATTTTAAATCAAAATATGTCATTCATATTAAGTGTGTGGACTGGGCATGGTGATAGGCACCTGAAATCCTAGCTGTTGTGGAGGCTAAAATCAGGAGGACTGTGGTTGAAGGCTAACCCCGGCAAAAAGCTAGTGAGGCCATGGCTCAAGCAGGCCCTGGCTCAAGCAGGACATGGTCATTCATACCTTTAATCTCAGCTGCATGGCAGGCATAAATAGTGGTTCATGGCTAACTCCAAGCAAATACCAAAAAAAGCTATTTAAAGAGATAGCTAAAGCAGAAAAGAAGGCTGGGGATCATGGCCCAAATGGCAGAGTGGCTTGCCCAGCAAGCATTTAAGTCCTGATTTTAAGCCCCAGTACTGCCAAATACACATATAGTTAATACAATTGCATTGGCAGATGCTTTCCTGACTAGTCCACAGCAGAAAAGATGGTTAATTTTCCAGGTGACACCTATATATAAACAAAAAATTCTGTTGTCCATAAATATTTCAAATATGCACAAGTTTTCCAAAAAGTTCTTAAGCTGCCAGAACTGCTTTTATTCAACCATACAGGTATGAGATGTTTTTATTCAGTCTATTCATTCCATCTGGTTTCCCACATTTTTTTAATGGACCATTTGCCTTCTGTTTAATTGGTAAAACGTTACACAAATCAATTAATTCTAGAGTAGATGTATGCTCTGAGCTGGTAGAAACCTAAGAGATCTGCTTCATTACATAGGCAAGAATGCAGAGACTATTCAAGCACAGTTCACCTCCTTAGCACTGAGTTCACGCTAAGCACCATGGGAAGCACCATGAATGGAAGAAACTCAAGAGATTAGGCTCAAGGAAGTAGAGTTCAATTCAAGCAGAGAAAACACAGGTAAGTGTAAGTGATGGCTCAAGCTTCAAGAACTTCACAATGAGGTTTAATGTAGAGTTTGTGTGGAAGGAGGGGATGGGGTTGTTGGGATAGTAAAGAAGAGGGGAAAGTGAGAGAAATCAGATGAGGGATGTGGTATTAAAGTTTCATATGTTCTTGATGTATGGGGCAATAACCACAGGCATCTTTATATATATTGTTGTAATCGAGTAATGTAAACAGCTCATGCCTGTGGATTGAATGAGTTAATATAGAATTGTAAATGTGTACAATGAATCCAGGTACATTCAGTTTTAAACTTGACAAAGGCTACAGTGGCTGGTAATATGCTGAGATTGGCATTTCCATCAGTGATAACTGATTCTTATTATACTTCACCAACTAGGGAGATTTGAAAAGGTATCTAGCTAGCTCATGTCTGTAATCCTATCACCTCAGCAGACTGGGATTTGAGCATCACAGTTCTTTCTCTCCAATGAATTATCAAAAATCTGGAAGTGGAGCTGTGGTTCACCTGGCTGAGTGCCTGCCTTGAATGGATAAGCTAAGTCACTGCACCCAAGCCCAGAGTTCAAGCCCTAATCTATGTATAAGATCTCATTGCAAACCAATTATAACAGAGTCTCAAGGTGTGAGACCATTTTAAGATTGTGGGGGGAGGGGAGCGGGAGTTTGGCCTAGTGGTTAAAGTGCTTGCCTAGCATGCATGAAGACCCAGGTTCGATTTCTCGGTACCACATGTAGAAAAAAGCCAGAAGTGGTGCTGAGGCTCAAATGGTAGAGCTCTAGCCTTGAGAAAGTCCAAGGACAGTGCTCAGGCCCTGAGCTCAAGCCCAGGATTGGCAAAAAAAAATTAAAAAAAAAGATTGTGTGTGTGTGTGTGTGTGTGTGTGTGTGTGTGTGTGTGTGTGTGTGTGCATGTTGGGGCTTAAACTCAGGGCCTGGGCACTGTCCCTTAGCCTTTTCTGCTCAAGGCTAGCACTCTCCCACTTGAGATATAGCTCTATTTCCAGCTTTTTTGGTGGTTAATTGAAGATAAAAGTCTCCCAGACTTTCCTCCCCGGGCTGGTTTTGAACCACAATCCTCAGATTTCAGCCTTTTGAGTAGCGAGGGTGACAGGCATAAACCACTGGTGTCCCGCTCATTTTAATTTTTTTTAAAGGCTGTCCAGGTAATTTCAAAATGTAATCAAAGTGAAAGCAGTGTTTTGGAGATTGCTCTAGCAGTCCTGGAGAGAGGCCCTGAGAAAAGAGCCAGGGAGAGACCATTACAGCACTTCCCAGAGAACCAGTGAGAGCAGGTAGGCATTCATCAGCTTGGAGATCTATAGGTGGATGAGGTAGAGCACTGGGCATGGGTGTGGGAGTGAGTAGGAAGATCATCCGCAGAGCACAGCAGGAGTGAAGCAGCTACACAAGCCGAACTTGAAAGGGCAAGCACAGGTCCAGTAGCCTGGACAAATGCTTGGCACGAAAGGGGCTTGAGTTACTGGCAAATGCTCTGCCTCCTTGGGTCAGAGGTGTCATCTAACCAGGAGCATTTGGAGAGAGAAAGCTGTCAGCAATGAGAGTCCTGAAGTGAAACAGAAGTCAGCGATGGAAATGCCAGGAGGAAACTTCGCTATGCCAGGAGTGTGCGTGTGGAGAAGAAGGCTAGGCCTTGCCCTGAGCCCAAGTCCACATTTTACCAAGCAGATTTTCACATTAGAGCATGCTGCAGAGTGTGTGGTTCATGAGAACAATCTCACTTTTAGGAACAAGAGAGATAGTCAGTACGTAATTACTGGAGTTCCATGCTGAATCTCTCTCTCTCTGTTTCTCTCTCTCTCTTTCTCTTTCACATATACACATGCATGTGCATGCACACACACACACACACACACACCAACTGCTGACTTTGCTGCCCTCTTTCTGAGCCCCAGTCCCCATAGGTAAGCCAGGAAAACATGGGTAATTTTTGGAACTACTGCCATCACTCAATTAAAGCCATGCTCTGCTCAAATTCATAGGCTCCTCCTGACTGAACAAACATGGCTTTTCCTGCTGTCTTAAAAGTGGTTTTCAATCCTTGAGTGGTGTTTTCTAGGCAACCTTAACTCCACGTTGTACATGCCAAAGGAAGGATAAATTAGGGTTGAAACTCTGAAAAATTTTTTCTAGGTCACCCAAGGTCAAGGTAGGGGTTGATTTTGCAGGCTGAAGTACTTGTTAATTCGTAAAGAGAATCTTGGAGGTATGGGGTTAGGTTGTCTGAAGGAGTGAGGCTGTACTACCAGGTATAAGCAGGAATGATGACACCTTTTAAAAAGAGAGACGGGAGCCGGGTGCAGTGGCTCACTCCTGTAATCTTAGCTACCCGGGAGGCCAAGATCTGAGGGTCCCAGTTCAAAGTCAATCTGGGCACTAAACTCCAATTGACCACCAGAAAACTGGAAGTGGTGCTGGCTCAAGGGGTAGAGAGTTAGCCATGAGCAGAAGAGCTCAGGGACAACGCCCAGGCCCAGGGTTCAAGTCCCACAACTGACAGAGAAAAAAAAAAAGGTGGGGAGGAGAGCATGGGGCAGGCAGTGAGCAAGCACAGACAGCCCATCAGCTAACACTTCTCTCTTTAGAGCTGACAGAAATGGCTGGCATTTCCCACACTCCACAATTGCTGATATGTGTGGAAAATTCTCTACTGAGAGAAAAAGAGGAAAACCTGGGCTTTATTTTTATTTTATTTTTTCCATATTGGGGAAATTGAAAACCCTTCCTTAGGGATTGAAGGCATTATTACTATCTTGTAAGGATCATATTTGTCTGCTTCAAACAAAAGAATGTTTTGTTTTGTTTTTTACTTTAGAATTATTCCTAAGTACTTGTACAAAGGGGTTTCCAGTCAACATGCCAGTTTAGGGGTGCCATGTACCAATCAATGCCTCCCCTCTCAGTATTTGGAACTAGGGCTCCATTTTCACATATGCACATGGAATATGACTGTATTCTCCACTCTTCCTCTCTCCATTCATCTACACACCTCTTTGATCCCTCCCAAACAAAATTTGTTAACTGTAAAGACGATCGTTTCTAAGAACAGAACGAAAAAGGGAGGGGAAAGGGAATGGCTGGGAATCAATTTCCTTGGAAATGCCCCACCCTAAGGGGAGAGAAAGGGCCTCTAGGTTGGACAGAGAAACAGGCCTGGCCTAGCAAGAGCAGTTGGAATTCTCAGACTCAATAACCTTCATATTTTATTTGCAGCCACTGCTATTTTTTTCATTTTGTTTTGGGTTCCAAGTATCTCTCAATTACATAATCCAAATTTCTCCTAGTTTTAGCAGAAGGGGATAGGCTACAACATATCAGGGTACATCCATCTTTGGGGCTCCCAGGGTTCAGAGTGGTCTAGCAGGGGGTTGTTACTCTACTCACTTGGACTCCTCCCTAGGTCCGTAAGTTTTTGTTTTATATGCATGTTCCAGGTACTCAAGGTCTAGGCACTGTCCTTGAGATTATTTTTTGCTCAAGGCTAGTGTTCTATCACTTGAACCACAGCTCCATTTCTGGCCTCTTAGATGGTTAACTGGACATGAAGAGTTGCAAACTTTCCTTCTTTTGCTGGCTTTGAACCCTGATCCTCAGATCTCAATCTCTCCAGTAGCCATGATTACAGATGTGAATCATCAGTTCCAGGCTGACTGGTTTCAAGTAGAAAAGAGTGTAAACTGAGCTGGGTAATGAAATCTGTGTTGCTCTGTAATCATTTTTTGAAGCCGCTGGGAATAGAAAATGTACAGAAAGGAGAGCAGCTCAAATGATTGTCAAAACTGGAAAAGTATGTGGAGGCCAAAAGACACTGGAGTTGCAGTGGGAAGTTGACAATGTGCCAGAGACTTCTAGTGCATCCTCAGTCTTATTTCTTGATGTGCATGGTTTCTTTCCCGTGGTTCAGGAGATCTCCCCATTCTGCAAATGGATGGGTAAGTAAGTCTCTGCAGAAATCGAGCTGTGAAATCTTATTTATTCTAATGTGAACTTACAGAGTCGGAGCCCATCAAGGAACCACAGGGATTTTCCTTAAATAACCCAAATACATATTAAACTGGTAATAATTAAAATAGTCTGCCCTGAAGAATGTGCAGTGGACTGCATTTTTCTCCTCAACCTAAGAAAGTAAATATCATTGAGAGTTTTGCAAGCTAGAATAACAGCCATTTTCTCCAAAACCCCACCATTTTTTAGATTTTAATGGGGGAAGGAGACTCTCCCGAGGGTGAGAATCTTTTCTGTCTTCCTCTTCTGTTTACCAACTCACTCTTTTGGTTTTGAGATTATAGACTTGACCTGCTTAAATGAAGCAGGAACAAGAACAAGAAGAGTCAAGACTGACATAAACTCCCCTCTGTACTCCTAATAGCCTCTTCCTTTTTTTCCTCTTCTTCCCTGAGGCCAGGGTTCATTATCTTCAGGGCCCTGACTCCTCCTTCTTCTCAAGAATCTGGCTCCTCCTTCCTAGGGCCTTGATTCCTTTTCCCCAGGGCCCTAACTCCTCCTCTTCAGTGCTCTGGACCCTTGTCCCAAGGTTCTGGCTCCTCCTTTATGTGGCCTAAGCTTCTCAACTATTCCACCCCTGTACCACTCTCCACTGCTGTAAGGGCAGATGAGGCTAGGACCGTTGTTTCTCTACATTTTTCTCTAGAGCTCTTGCCTTGTTTCCCCAGGGTTCCATAGACCTGAACTTGACACAAGTGGCATAGGTTATGATTGATGGACTGATTATCCAAACCACAAAATTATGGCTCTGATCTGTCTCTGCTCTTTCAACACTGGTCAGCTCAAAATGAGCAACCAAGATAGGAGAGAAAGTCCTGTGTCCTGTGCTGCGGCAGGTGATGCATGAGGCTTCCTGGTGGCTTTCTTCCCACACTTCTAAGTATAAGGGTGCGGGGGGAGTCCTCTACAAGCCTCTCCAGCCTATCCTACCCTGCCTGGTGCCTGGCTGGCACTGGGATTTCCAGATTGGATCTGGCCCCTCTTATGTTCTTAGTACCTGAGGATTGGGTACTGGCCTAATCTACCGCTCAGAACTCTGCCCCCAGAGAGCCCAGCTTCATTTTCCTATTTCCTCCTTTGTATCTGGAAACATACATTTCCAGATACAAAAGGATGCTTAGAAAAAAAAAGAATTATGGCTCTGAGAAATCAAAAAGGTTCACAAGTAAGGAATGGGGATGAGGATGTCATGATCCTTATCACAATTCACAGTATGCATGCACCACCTCCCAGATAACCCATTTATCAATATGTATTCAATGAAAACATGTGCCAAGTGGAAGACCGTGGAATATTATCTGGCCTTAAAATTTTGACCCAAGCTGCAACATGGATGAACCCTGAAGGCCATAAATTAAGTGAACCAAGCCAGTCATGAAAGAATAAATACTGCATGATGCCATTCATATGAGGCATCTGGACAGGTTGAATTTACAGAGTGGTTACCCAGGGAGAGCGAGGGAGGACTGTGCAGTCATGGGGTAGAGATGCAGTCTGGCGAGATGACAGGAGTTCTGGAAGTAGATGGCAGTGGTGGCCACACAGCCATGTGGATTGATTTCATGTCACTGAACTGCAGAGACACTTGAAAATGCCCACGTGGGACATTTCATGTTAGGTGACTCCTATCAAATTAAAAACAATTTTCAAGTTAGATGCGGGCCTTGGGTCGGAGTGATGGTGAAAGGACACATTCCAGAGGCACTTTGGCAAACAGCGTAGGATGTTAAAGTATGTTAAAGATGGGTGTCTGCTTTGTAGATCTGTGCTCATTTGAAAGATTGTGCACTCCTTGCAAACTCTAAGCAAAGGATGTGTGCTTCTCTCATCACATGTGAGGGCCCACAAGAGAACACCTAATCCAACTGTCAACAACGAATTACAGAAGACCTATCACATTTCCTTCTCTGGAGGGATGGTAAAGGCTAATTAATACATGCAAGCATTTCTCTGCTTCAAAGCACATAGCTAGCCCTTTTTAGGGCACCATCAGGGCAGTTAAGTGTCAGACTCATGCTTCGGTGCATCAGGAGAAATCATAAGGAAGGAGGTGGTTTGGTTAGGAAATGTTACTGCGCGAAGAGATTAAAGTCCTTTTGAGTTATTCTGAAATCCTAGGTACTGTGTGCTTCCTACAAAAGTCTTAAACCTGAACTGTCTATGGAAATTTCAGTGTTGTTATTCATGTATCTAGTCTATAGACATGATATAATTTCCATGGTGGGTAGAATTCATTCTTTCATCAATATGTGTGTGTATGTGTAAAGTGTTACAGTTCACATTCTATGGGCAGAATGAAGAGTTGCATATTGTTCCATGTGTAGAGTGAAAATAAGCAGCATTGCTACTTATTTCAAAGGCTTGAAATCATTATTTAAAAATAGCATCTTAAAGATAAGAAATAATGATGGAAGGAGTGATATTGACCAAGATGCATTATACTACTAATAAATTGACTTGTCAAATTGAAACCTCTTGCATAACTATGCAAAGTAAAGTTTTAAAAGAATTTTAAATAAAGATAGCATCTTGAGCATCTAGTTTCATCTCTGGTGAAAATATAAGACATTTATGTGGCTAAAATATGTGGCCTCTTTGTGTTATCTACAGGACTATGCTCTTTGTAAGAACTGAGCTAGACAGGATCTGCTACCCTTAGATGCCACCAGCATTCTGGTGTTGCTTAAATTCATAAAGTTGAGCCAGGTGCTGATAGCTTATGACTGTATTCCTAGCTACTCAGAAGAATGAGATCTGAAAATCTAAGTTTGAAGCTAATGCAGGAAAGAAAGACATTTATCTCCATCTAACCACCAAAACTGGAAGTAGAACTGTGGATCAAGTGATACAGCAAGCACAAATGATTAGAGATAGCACTCAGGCCCTGAGTTCAAACCACAGGGTGGACACAAAAAGATAAATAAATTTATAAAGTTGCTCAAAAGAAGAAAACTTACTCTAAGTCATTTAGTTTATTGTAATCTTTGTTGAATTTTGAATCCATCATGTATTCATGCCACAGATGGTAAATGTCGGTTCTGAGTTGCCCATCTAATCCTGCCACTCAGTGTCTCAAGAGCCAATACCAGCCCCGCCCTCTCATCACAATGCTGAGGAATCTGATGCTTGAAGCTGAAGCAAGGCCAGAGAGCCAGTGAAATACAGCCTCAGTCTGCTCTGACCCTTATACTCTGCTACTTTGATTATTCTACTCAAAGGTTAATCAAATGACATATATGTACATCTCCAATGGTAATGTTTGGTGGTGACCAAGGTCACACAAAGGTCATGACCACAGCTCCAGCTGTTATAATTTCAGCAGCACCTACCTGTAACTCTGTATCTACAAAGTCCAAACTCCATGTAAGACCATGATAATGACTGGGCCAATATATATAACACTACAATATTACCACATCTTGTCACAGAGCAAGGAGTGTGTCATTTTCCAAATTCTTATAAATATTCTTCATTACTAATTAAAACTCAAGAGCCTTACCCTCACTTTCCAAAAACTTTATCTGTACACCCACTTTTTCTGCCTGTGATTCTTTATTTTGTGGAGAGAAGAAAGGATCCAAGACCCCTTGTTAAGTAAGATATTGAGCAATTAACAGGCATAGAGTCTGACAAAGACAGGGAAAAGTCTCAACTACAGCTGAGAAGGCTCACAGCTGGCTTTGAGCCTCCTGTTTTTTTTTTTCTTTCTTGTTTTGTGCCTGTCTTGAGGCTTGAACTCAGGGCCTGGGCTCCATTTCTGAGTTTCTCTTTTTTCTCAAGGCAATACCACTTCAGCTACAACTCCATGTCTGGCTTTTCTGGTAGTTTAGAAGGGATAAGAGTCCCACCGACTTTCCTGTCTGGGCTGGCTTCGAACCGTGATCCTCAGATCGCAGCCTCCTGAGTATCTAAGGTTACTAATGGAAGCCTTTTTATACAGTCATCTCCAGAACACTGCTGCTATGACTTAATCTATTTGTAACTTCCCTAAATTGTCTCAACCAATTTCAAGAAATAGACTAGTTACAAATCTAAGGCAGACATTTCATAATTTTTTTTAGATTATCTATTTGCTGTTATTGCTGTTGTTGGTCATGGGGCTTGAACTCAGGGGCCTGGACACTGCTCTTTTGCTCAAGGCTAGTGCTCTACCACTTTAAGCCACAGTGTCACAGTGGTTAAGTGGAGAAAAGAGTCTCATAGGGACTTTTCTGCCCGGGTTGGCTTTAAACCATGATCCCCAGATGTCCGCCTCCTGAGAAGTTACAACTATAAGCATAGGCCACCGGTGCCCTGTTCAGTTGTTTTCTATTTTTAATACCACTGGATACACCAAGTGTTTTATTATCTATCACGGGTAGTCTTACAAAGCAGCAATCTGCCTTCCCGTATCTTCATTCTTTTGTTAGGGAAAAACATTTATCACTGATCTCTTCCAACAAAGAAAACAAGTAAAATAAATAAATGAAGTACAAAATTTTAAAATACCCCAATTTCTCTTCCTAAAAGACACTATTTATGTGAATGGACTTTTCATTTCTTTAGAGAGAGTTTCTTTAACTGTGTTTCATAGGGTGGGGCTAGAGGAAATGCCTCTTAGGTGTTCTTTGAAAAAGAAAATGTTTCTGTGGTAAAATAAATTTGAGTAACTGTGGGAGGTAACAATGTTACACAGGCCTTTTTATTAAAGGGTTTTCAGAATTTTTTTCTTCTTTGTAGTGTCAAGGATTGAATGTAGGGACTCCACCATTTTTGTTTTTCTTCAGACTCTTTAATAACAAATGCATACCAGAGAGTGGTCAACCCAACACTGCACTTTCCAAGCACACTTTAACACGGGCTGCTTTGTTTTCTTCTCCCAGGAACATCTATATTAACACTAATGTTGGGCTCTGGGATGCCACTGGCAAACACTGACTCAGTGACCAATAGTGACCTTTATAATGACTCCCAATGCCTCTAAGCAGTGAGCTGCTGGTGATGCTGTTAGGGCTGCTTTCTCTGAGGGCTCCTTGGAGATTAAATACTTGCATGTGACTTCACCTGTGGCTAATAAGTCATACTTCCCTTGGACACAGTACAATATTGAAAGCAAGCAAAAATTATATTTTCTTAGATATAAGTGAAATAAGCCTAAAGGACAAATGACATTCAGGCCTAAAAGCTGAAAGTAGATGAGACAGGAGATGTTTAAGAATCTAGCAAAATATTCAGTGCATTTTGAGACTCCTCATCATAAATATGACCTTAGGAAGTTGAGCTTCACTGCCAATAGAAATATAAAGTGAGATCTATACAGGATGCAAAATTTCCACTAGTTATGCTAATTTAAAAATAAGAGATGGGAAGAATGATTTTTATGTTTTATTTAACTCAATATACCCAAAGTAATTTCATTTCCGCGTAATTATTATTAGAATGACTGAGGGGTTTTGTGTGTGTGTGTGTGTGTGTGTGTGTGTGTGTGTGTGTGTGTGTGTGTGTGTGTGTGTGATGAATATAAGGATTTGAGCAAACTAGGCCAATGCTCTACCCTTGAACTATTCCTAAGCCCTTAATAAGATTTCCTTTCTGACATTATTTTTCTTACATTAAGCCTTCAAACATCCAGTATACAGTTCAGACTTAGAGTGTACATCCCTGCCTGGACTAACTTAGATTTCATGTGCCCAAGTCTCCCACCATGATAGATGGCAATGATAGGGGTATCACACTTCAAGAGTTAAAAATCAAATGGTTAGCTATTTATAAGTCCTATGTACATAGCAAGCACTTTCCATAAATCACCTCCCTCAATTCTTTCTTCAGCTCTAGGTCCTAAGGGCTATTCCTGTGGCATTTGACAGCTGAAACATTGAGAAACCTCTACCAGATTAGACAGCCCTTATCTTTCTGACACTGGAGTCTCTTGAGAGGAACCTGCCATGAACATGATCTAGGAGTATCTAGAAGATTCTAGAAGGCCCTTCTGGCCACCTTGATAGCCAGAAAGTGTGAGGCTTTTGTGATAGCTAAGCGCTTCTTTTTAATACAGATTGCAAAACTAATGGTGATGTAGATTTTTTTCTTGAAGGTTAAATTTTAAGCAGCTTTGGATTTTCTTTAAGAAAGCAAACACAAGACCACAGAGGGTGACAATGCCCAATGCATGGTTCATTTGAACATGCTCTCTACATGGCCACAATGTCTACAATGGAGATTTGATTCATGTGGCCAAGCAAGTCACACAAAGAACAGGACCTTGAAAGGGGCCTTTCCTCTTTGACCGTCATAAAAACTTTGTTGATCCTTTGTTAAATCAGCTTGTTGGATAAAGTTCCCATCTAGTTCTGAACTCTTCATTAACTTTACAAATATTTACTGTGCACCTGTTATATACGTCAGCTATGGTAACAGCGTGAATAACAAAAAGTCCAGAAATGATTGTACTTTATGGAACATGGGCATTATGGGTGGGGATGTTTTTTAATTCAAGCTCACAATGCCCTTTGTTTTCAACTTGGCCTCTAATTTTATCAGGACCCTTGGTCACCCAATGTACCGAAAAGTCCCTAGAGAAGTTTTCAGCCCCTTCAGGGCTCAAGGTATTCTAAGACTCTGGCAACATCTCAAAACATGATCAGAGGTAGGGTGAATAACCAGCAAGTGGCCCCAGACCTGACTAACCTCTGTCTGGTAGAGGAATTTTTTTTTTTTAACTAGGCCATTAGATATAGCAATCCAAAACCTTAGCACAAACAGCATTGTTTTAACACACCATAACTGAGACACAGGCTCACAATAACCATTCACTTGTGTAACTCTAACTATTACATACATTTTCACCCTTGGGCAGATTGCTACCAAAAGAAAGGCTATGTGAGAATGGAGCAACTGTCCTCACTCCATGACAAGGCTCAGCTAGAACAAGTTGATTTTTTCTTCTGGCTCTGAGGGAGTGGTGTGCTGAAAGATTTCTTTACCTAATAACCTCTTCATGGCCAGAAAGTTGGAGAAAAAGAAGGAAAGAGAAAAGCACGTTTTATGTTCAACCTAGTCTGTCCTACAACAGTGGAGCAAACCAATTTCTAACTCCAGGGCCTTACTGACTCCCTTTAAGCAAGTTTATGGTGAGGTATAATTATGGAGTCTTCACGTGGCTCTTGCTTTCACTGGTAAGTTTTCAGGTTGAACAAGCTGGTGCAGGTGGAGGTGGAATGTTGGTTGGCCCAAGTGCAACCAGGCAGGAATGCCAAACTTCATGCTAGCTACTGTGTAATTCTGGGCACACACAAAACCTAGTAAGGGAATAATTAACTGCAAAACAACTGGAATGAAGCATGCGGCTGTATTCTCTCATAACATTCAAGAAGATAGATAAGAACTTGCTGAGTATGGTTGACTTGGCTTACAGAAGGGATTTTTTTTTTCAATCTCTGCAGTATTTGGGGTCAGGGATCATTCCTCCAGAGTGGTGACAAGCCCTATATTTTATAAAATGTTTGCCAGCATCTCCAGCCTCTACCCACTAGAGGCCACTAAACATGCCCCAATGGGCCCCATAAAGATTTCTTCAGACAAATGACTTCTGGAGTGGGAGCAGGGGAAAGATTATACCCAGTTGAGAACCACTGGTCTAGAACACCATATTTTTTTCTGGACTCCACTAAGCTGATTGACAACTCAAGTTCTAGGTTTATCTTTTTTTCCTAGCTTTGAGGTACTACTGCCATGAATATATATTATATATTATATGTGTGTATACGTATATGTATATATATGTATACATATATATGTATAGTCACTACGTAACTATTCAGTTTGAAAGAGGCTATACATATGCCACTAAAGAACTATGTTTTATATCTGTCAAGGACTTTCCAAATAGGAAGTGGTAGAGTCTTTCTGAGGAGGAACTTAATGTGCAGAATTGATATGATTGGAAGTATACTAATGGTAAGACTCCACCCCTTCCTCTTCCTATTTCACTCCAGTCATGTGGAGTGACATTTGTTCTACCGCACATATCTGTAGAATGTGCTGTCAGAGGGATTGCTGGATCATGGATGCAATCCTCTAAAATTGACAGCCAAAATGACCTTATTGTCTAAATGATTAACTCAAGTATTTGTTACTAGCACAATGCTAGTTTACTGTCTACCTGGCAGCATAAAATGGGCTGTTCCATTTTGCAAACAGCAAAAAGAAGTGAGCAGATAAAGACTACTTTCCCATAAAGTCACTACACTCATTTCCATTTCCAATAGCAAAATGAGAGTTCTATTAAGTTAGTTTCAGGGTTCTGGGGTTTGAAACTGGCCCACAATGAGAAATCCAAAGAGATTCTCATCACCGTGACCCAGGGAAAAGCTAGGAGTGGAAGTATAGGTCAAGCAGAAGAAGACCATCCTTGAGTGAAAAAGCCAAGTGAGACACAGGGCCTTGACTTCAAGCTGCTGCTGCAGCAGCAACAAAGAAAAAAAGAAAAAGAAAGAAATGATCAAGAAAATTACCAGAATATCACAGAATGAACTGTATGTCTTCCTAGTGCCTCATGCATAGTCTGCTGTCCACTCTTCCTTCTGTGAGGAGACCTGCACCTACATCTACACAAAGTGAAATAGGAAATTTTACAGTCATGGGCTTCATGTAAATACAAAGGCACATGATATGTAGGACGTGAGCCATAAGGTTAAATACACTTTGCTTTCCCTGCCCCAGGAATTCGGTTGTGCTTCATTAAATAGGTCACAGTGCCTATGAACCTCTCGTCTTGAGGGTGCTGAGCAGATCCAATGATGAACCGTGCTGCTGTCACCGATGGGGAGACACCGGGGAGAGGACTGCCAGCACAGGTCTGTGGACAGGCTTGCTCTTCCTGCTGTGTCTGGAGAGACCAGTTCAGAGGGATTTTTTTTGTTGTTTTTTAAAAAGTAAATCAAAATCAAACTTCCTTTTCTTTGAGACAATATTTAATGTTATCATAGCTATAACCTTTTATCACATGATCATAATCATTTTCTCTGACAATTTCTACTAATATGAACCAGAAATTTAACAGAAACAATGAGCCTGTGTTCCTACATTACTTGAGTGAGTGGAGGTGAACACTTTAGACAGTTTACAGGTCTCTACTTGTAATTACACTAAGTTAGCATTTGTTTCTTCTTGAGGGTAACTCAATAATAACCCAACTACTGCTTTTTGTTGTTGTTGTTTACTTTTTTTGGTGCTAACCCTGGGACTTGAACTTGGAGCCTGGGCACTGTCACTGAGCTGCTTTTTTTTTTTTTAAATTCAAAACTAGCATTCTACCACTTGAGCTACTTTTTTGTTCCTCTCTCTTTCTCTCTCTCTCTCTCTCTCTCTCTCTCTCTCTCTCTCTCTCTCTCTCTCTCTCTCTCTCTCTCTCTCTCTCTTTCTTTTGGCAGTTAATTGGAGATAAGAGCCTCACAGGCTTTCCTCTTAAGTAGCTAAGATTACAGGTATGATCCACCAGTGCCTGAGATTTCCTTACAAATAGCTTTAAACCACCAGGCTTGGTGGCTCATGCTTATAATCTTAACAACTCATGAAGCTGAGACCTGGAGGGTCATAGTTCAAAGCCAGCCTGGACAGAACAGCCTAGGAGATTCTATCTCCTAATAATTAGCAAAATGTTGAACTAGAAACATGGCTTAAGGGGTAGAGTACCACCCACAAGCAAGTAAGAGGAACAAGAATTCAAGTTTATGAATTCAAGCCCCCTCCCTCACATACACATTTTTAAATGAATATACATTAAAATTAATTCTTGGGAAAATAGAGTAAGAAAATATTTGTTCTACCCACGTTTTCAGAGAATGCCTATGTACCCCTTTACATAAGAGATTTAAGGTGTGATTACTACAATATAAATATAAAGATGTCAATGAGAACATCTAAAACATGGAGATTATTGCAACCATAGCCCCTCCCCCTTTTTCTCCTTGAGGCACCAGGTTTGAACTGAGAACCTTGCCTTTGCTGAGTAGGCCTCCTATCACTGATCATGCCTCCAGGTTTGTTTGTTGGGTTTTCTTGTCTTGTGCTGGACTATGAATCACCTTCCTTTCTTTGCTGGAAGGTAGACATGTGTCACCATGCCCAATTTCTCCTGCTCTTATGGGGCCTCACATACTTTTCTGCCTGGGTTAGCCTGGAACGGCAGCCCTCTCAATCTCAGCCTGCTACACAGCAAGGATGTCAGGTACATGCCAGCATCCTTGGTTTGAGGCGGGGGTGGGGGGATGAGGGGGAGTGGTCTCATAAACATTCCTGCCTGTGATGTCTTCAAATAACAATCCTTCCATTCTTAGCTACTCAAGAAGCTAAAGTCAGAGAAGTGAGTTACTGTCACAAGTATTTTTCCTTTGTGAATGCAGTGATGGTTATCTGTGGATGAATGTAGGTTAGGATTTGAAATTTTTGTTTGGAATAGAATTATAGGCTCACTGAATATCTGCAGTTGGTATATTCACCTAGTGTCTTCTCTGTGTATACCACAGTGCTGGGAGTTACAAGCAGAATGCCCACTGACTTGGGCTCATTCTTATTTTCTATGCATCTTCCATCCATTGACAAAGACTAACACTGTGTGTGCACTCTCAATTACTAATCCACAATGGAGATGCATGTTGAATTGACGTAAGCATCCTCTAGTGTTGTGAATGGTCCAGAGTGAGTGATCTTTTCAACCTGAGGACAGATCACCAAGTTCTCAAAGTTAAGCATTATCCTCAATGAATAACAAACATCATCTAAGAGCGATCCAATAGACTTCAGCTGGTAATTTGCTTACATGTACTTATTTTGATTAAGTAGTTTGTACAAAGGGGTTTCAATCCCAAAAGTCACATTATAAGTATAATGCCTCTTGATCAATGTCTCTCTTTCCTTGTTCCTTCTATCTTTCCCTACTTGATCATTTTTTGAGATTTAGAGTAAAATTCTACATGTGGCAGTGACCCCTCACCTACTTAATACCGTAAAGTATATACAAAGGTTAAAAATTTCTCAAGCTCCTATAAACAAGATCAGATAAACATCCAGTGCCTATTTAATGTTAACCTGAGATTTTTCTGGGAAAAAGCATGTTGTTACAACAACACAGTAGTTTGAAAAAAAAAACCAGTCAATACGAAAAAAAAAACCCAAATGTGAAGAAATTCTCTCTGGTTATTTAGTAAGCTATCGATGAGATACCAAGTAAGAAATGTGCTTTTAAACAAAACACGACAGCATTTCAAACTAGCTCTGAGATAATAATGGCAATGGGTGAAATGAATTGGAAAGGTTTAATCTACTCATTTCATGTTTACCAAAATTTCCTTTTAATGAAAAAAATAATCTTCAGTTACATCAAAGGATTTGTACAACCATGTAGCTTTTCCAACTCCACCATTTTCTTATTTCTAAATTTCACTCTATGTGTGTGTGGGAAGGGGGGTTGCCAGTCCCTGAGCCTGTTTTGTCAACGTTAGCACTATACCACTTGAGCCACAGCACCACTTCTGGCTTTTTCTGTTGATGTTGTACTGAGGAATTGAACCCAGGGCTTCATGCATGCTAGGCAAGCAGCCTACCACTAAACTACATTCCCAGCCTAAATTTCAGTTAACGTTAGCTGTAGGTCTCAGACTGTTACAAGTCTGCCAGACAGTTAAAACATTAAAGAAATGTAATGTGATTGTAGCCCCTCTATACGTTACTTCGACAATAAAATACAGTAAAAAAAAAAAGAAATATAGTGTGTACACACCTAGTTTTGTGAATTCGCGCAAGCAGCAAGTTACAGAAGCAAAATCTACTTTGTACATTTCCTGTACCAATTTCTTGGACTTGAAAGGTTGGAGAATCATTTTTCAAACTTCCCTATGTGACAAAATTCCAAGTCCAATGCAGAAAAACTAAAAAGCAATCCTATTCCAGGAACACTCAGTATCCAACGTTCCTTGCTTAAGGAAGAGCCTGTGCGTATAGCCCTAATTCTAAACATTAAAAAAACAAAAACAAATAAACAAAAAAAAAACAGTTGCATACCAGATGTAAAACATTCAAGGAATTCTAAATTTTTGCTTCACCACTAGTGGATGATAAAAATTATCATGTGCTAGAGTATATGAAGTGCAAAGAGAATACACAGATCTTTCTGGACGGATTCAGTCCTTTGTGAGCACAGAAGCTGGAAGGTGGATGACTGCATGGAGTTGATCAAGAGATCACACAAAAAAAAAAAGGAATGAGGCTATGCTTGTGCTAAGCCTTAATTGGATTACTCAAATGAGAAAAAGTATGTCACAGGCCCTGAGAAAACTGTGCACTACTCTGTACAGTTGTTAAGAGCTAAGCTTCTTATCAACCACACATGCAGTTTCACTGTCCAAACCTTTCCTAGTTATTTTTCTTTTGCCAGTCCTTGAACTCAGAGCCTGAGCACTGTCCTTGGGCTTTTCTCAAGGCCAGCACTCTACCACTTGAGCCACAGCACCACTTTCAGCTTTTCTATGTATATGGTACCGAGGAATTGAACCCAGGTCTTCGTGCATTCTAGGAAGCACTCTACCACTGGGTCAAACTCTTGGCCCAAAATCTTTGCTAGTTTTATGGGGAGGGGGTGTAGGGGGGATGGGCTGCCCCTTAGAGACAAACATCATCCTCTGTCTGTATATCCCTGCAGCTTTTTAGTGCCATATGCCATAACATTGCCAACCTAACATGCAGATGAGACATGCATATAACTTTATGCCAAATTATATCAAACTATGAAATTAAACTACCTCTGCTAACATAGCAAATGCAATGTGTACTTGTGCAACATTAGAGGTGTGAGCATTAAGGGTTAGAATGCCAAACAGGCAGGGAGAGTCAGGAACCTGCCACACCACTCTGTGAATTGGGAGTGTTCCTGCATCACTGGGTTGGTATTTCCTTCTCTTTGCTTGCGTGGTTCTGAATGTGTCTCCCAGAAGCCTGATTCTGGGAGGGATTAAGCTGTGCAGAGTTTGTATAGCTACTTGCTATCCTATGAAGGATAGTTTATTTTGTTGCTAGCTTATTTCAAACCCTATCTAGTACATAATTTGAAATCTAAGTGTTACTTTCAATATCACAATATCCAGGGGGCTATTTTGAGCTCAAGAGATCTTTGAGCTATTCATACCAAAACAAAATCAGTTGTATTGCTTTGACTTAAAGTTTAGTACTTTCTTTGCAATTCGGACTTGCCTAATAAAATCTTGGTTTTCCCTATAGTTTTTCTAATCTTTACCAGCTGCCTGTGAGTATGCAGGCACTGTATATATTCTTAAAACTTATATTACACTGTAACGCACATGTAAAATAAAAATGTATGTACCTGGAAAATGTATGGCTCCATATATTTTCAATTAACATTTGATAATCTGTACAGATAATGCCTAAATAAAAATCATGACATTACCAGACCAAATAGTATTGTGGAAAGCTGTGATTTCTTTTCTATTCCTTGCTCATTAAAATGGCTTTTGGCCAAGCATAAAGTTGTCAAACGAAATATATCATTAATATTTGTATATATTGGTATGCTACTAATTAGTGGAGGCTGAGAAAAGACTACATAAAATTTCCCTGTGACCTTCTTCCCATTTGCTTGCAACTTCTTGGTAATCTGTAATTCCTTAAAACTAAAATTTCTAGCAATTTGTCACATGTATTGTTACACATCTGTAATCTCAGCATTTAGGAGGCATGTGGGGAAGATTCTCATGTTTGGGGCCAGCCTGAGTATGATATAATGCTATGTCTCCATTAAAAAAAAACGAGGAAACAGAAGATAACATCAAAAGGCAAAAAGAAAATCAGGGTTTTGTTTTTTGTTTTGTTTTTTGGTGTTATCCTGGGGTTTGAACTCAGGACCCAGATGCTGTCCCTAAGATTTTGTGCTCAAGGTTAACACTCTACCACTTGAGTGACAGTTAAACTTCTATCTCTTTTGGTGGTTAATTGGAGATGTACTTCTCTGTCCAAGCTAGTTTCGAACAGCTTCCTGAGTAGCTGGGATTACAGGTGTGAGCCACCGACTTCTAGCTGATGTTCTACATTTTCAATAAATAACAATGCATTCAACTTTATAGCCAGAAAAATAGACCTTTGGACACATACATGACTAATAATAAAATATCAGAAGCATCTACTGTAAATTAATAATAATAATAAACATAATGATAATAATGGCAAAAGACAGGCAAAATGCCAATGCCAACTTTAACAGCATGAGAGGAAGTTATCTGTTCCTATGGATCATATATATATTCTAATTATTTACATCCTGATTATTTAAGTCATGGTTCTTCTAGAAGATCAGAGACTAACTCATGCCAGATCATGCTCCATATATACATATATATACATATATATGTATATATGTATGTATGTATAGTCTCGGTAAAAGTATGTCTAGGTGTCTAGGTTAGGTTAGATACTTGACTCGAGTGGTCCAGAAGCTGCCCAGAAAGTGTGAGGCCCTGAGTTCAAACACAATCTAAAAAAGGAAAAGGAGGAGATTAAAAGAGCAAAAGTGAGGGAGAGAGAGGAGGATCACAAAGAAGAGAAAAAGGAAGATGAGGAGGAGGAAAAGAAAGCAAGTGGTGGTAATGGTGGCGACTATGTTGTAAATATATGTAATTGACACTCAGAGGATGAAACAAACCTTAGAGGCTTGCAATGGTTTGATGGTTCTCTTTGTATCTGTAAGGATGACACTACTAAGTTGGCGTGTTTGATGCTTCATTTTAAATCATTCATTAGCCATTGTTACTTTTAAAGGTAGTCCCCAAACGTAGTCAGGGTCTTCTATGGCTTGGGAGAACATTCTATGAGTTACATGTGACTACTCAGATACCAGCATTCCTGCGACAGCATTATTGGGTACTTTGATGATCTCCTTTAACGAAAAATTCAACTTGTAACTACTACTCAAAATTCTCCAGGTTGGAAAACTTCTGCAGAACGATATTCAGCACTCATGCATTCTTCACCACAATGTCTCATCTTAGCCATCACCTCATCCTATTTCACTAAACACATACCCTGGCTGGAGAAATGTACAGCCTCCTCAAATCATGAGAATCAAAGTTCTAGAAGAAAACACATATACACACATGAACACCCCCAAACTTGAGAGACAGACTATGCTACTGGCAATTCTCCTCACTATAGCGCCCCATTTCTCCATGGCTCTTTTGCATGGATCAGTCCTTGAATTCTTGGGTACTTATTTCTGTGTAGAGTTGACTGTTTTGTTTTAGGGACCAAATAGTATTATGAATATTTAGTACCTATTGCCCCACACATCTACAAGCTCTGCTTTACTAGCCAGGACTTAAAAAATGATATTATGCCATAAAGGAAGATAGATTCAGAATATACCACTGAACTTCCTCTCAAATGAGACTTTTCTTACTTTCAACTTCCTCTCCCCACAAACCAGGTACACCATTAGTTTTCCAATTAAACAGGCAAGGCTCTCTATAGGCTGAAAATGAAATGAAAAACCCAATCACTCACCTAACTATTTATGCCATTCATCTCACCAAATTGCTCAATCTTCTGCTTTATCTTGGCTGAACAGACTTTTGTTGACTGAAGGTGAAATGGTATAGCTTTTGCCCAAGTAAATGTTGCAAGACTTAGAGACCCAATTATTAAAATCACCCTGAAATCAACACACTAGCTTCCAGTTCCAAGACATACAAACAAAATCAGCTTGTTCTACTAGTGATAGTGCCTAATCCCACATGCAGGGGCAATAAAAGATTATCAAGTCTTCGGCTGACACTCAGGACTTTTTCTATGTCACTGTATGATTATGATCTGTGAACACACATTGAGGGAATCCTTGCTGGAGTCCTGTCAAGGTTTTACTATGACAGGAATAAACAATATCAGAGAAAGTTCCTTACTTCCTAGAAAAAGAACATAATATTGCATTCTGAAATTTTTCTCACTCACTCGGACTACATTCACCATTCCCCTCATTGAACTGGTGAAGCTCCCCCAAGTGAGTAAGTGTGTGACTAGAACAATTTCTTCTTAAAAATCAATGCTCAGAATGGGTGCCTGTGGTTCATACCTGCAATCCTAGCTACTCAAGAGGTTGAGATCTGAGGATCAAGATTCAAAACTAGCCTTGGAAGACAAATCAAAGGGATTCTTTTTTTCTAATTTACCATCAAAGAGCCAGAAGTAGAGGCATTGCTCAGGTGGGAGAATGCCATTCTTGAGCTAAGAAAGAGCACAAAAGCCTGAATTTAAGACCTAGTACTGGCACAAAATTTAAAAAGTCAATGCCTAGAAATGTCACCCCAGCCAGAATGGCTTTGAATAACAGGTCTAATGCAGACATTGGATGGTTCTGAAGGACCACACTATTTCTTAGGTTTGTTTCTTTTTTCTTAGTAGTTCCTTCACATCCTAATGAGTTTAGTGTGTGACTTCATTAAATTGTAGTAATGTTGCAAAGACTTCTGCAACTGAATTACCATGGTATTGCAAACTGAACAAACTATTAAATCAAATTCTGTCTCCCTTCATTTTCTTCTAAGTATGTTTAGTCTGACAAATCTACAGCAAGTTATGATATAACATGTAAACAAAAATCATACTTCTAATGTCTAAAATGCTGTTTTCAAGATTTACAAATGTATTGCCCTATATCTTATTAAATGATCAGCTAAGACATACACACACACACACACACACATACACACACACACACACACACACACTTGTGTGGGTGTGTGTGCCAGAGAGAGAAACACAGAGAGAGAGAGAGAGAGAGAGAGAGAGAGAGAGAGAGAGAGACAGAGAGAGAGAGAGAGAGAGAGAGAGAGAGAGAGAGAGAGAGAGAGAGTCAGTCAACTCTGAGAAACTGCTTCAGAACAATGGGAAAACAGAGTAAGGAGCCAAAATAGAACATAAATAGATAACACAGAAATAGGGAGGAGACAGGAGGCACAAATATATAACCACTGGTTTCAAGGAGTCTTTTGTGGTATTCTTTTGATTCAGGATAGGATTCAAAGTGGTAGGAGATATCAGTAGCTAAAACACTGCAAGTCTCAAAGAGATATAGGGAGAATTGTTGGGAGACAGCATTGACCAGAAAAGCAGGCAGTATCTAAATGTTAACTGGAGAATTCGTGCTGCCTGGGTCCCTCACCTTCCTATATGGACAGAAATTTCCATCTTCAGGGAATGTACAACACGTAGTCAGTCATGCCACAAATACTCTGACTTGGTGGCTCAGTTCTGTAATCCTAGCTACTTAGAAAGTGGAGATCGAAGGCTCTCATTTTAAGGTTAACCTTGGCAGACTTCATCTCAACAACCAATTGAAACATGATGGTACAGTCCTGTATTCTAATTACAAGGGAAAAGAATTTCACCTTCAGACTGCCCTAGGCAAAATACAAGGTCTTCTACAAAATATAACTTAAACAAAAAGAGACCAGAAACATGGCTCAAATGGTAGAGTACCTGCTTTAAAAGTGTGATGTGCTGAGTTTGTACCACTGAAAAAGAAAAAATAGAAATATCCAGAACATGGAAAGTTTGCGTATAAATTCTCAGAAATTATATTATATGTCTTTGCCAGAGTAACTTGCACAGCTTGCAAAAAAAAGAAAGAAAAAAGAAAAAGGAAAGAAAAGAAAAGAAGGAAAGAGAGGGAAAAAGGGCGAGAGGCTAGAAAGGAAGGAAAAAAGAAATAATATATTATTGGAGCAATATTTTATTTTCACTGACAGAAATGTTCTATGCAGGGCTGGGAGTTTGGCCTAGTGGTAGAGTGCTTGCTTAGCATGCACAAAGGCCCAGGTTCAATTCCTTGGTACCACACATATATAGAAAAGGCAGGAAGTGATGCTGTGGCTCAAGAGGTAGAATTCTAGCCTTAAGAAAGCCCAAGGGCAGTGCTCAGGCCCTGAGTTCAAGCTCCAGGACTGGCAAAAAAAAAAAAGAAAGAAAGAAATGTTCTATGCATATTAAAGGCTACTAAATTAAAAATTCATCAGGAAATGTTAGCAATGTTAAAAGCTCAAGACATAACTATAACCAGAACATTTCTGAGTCTTTACTAACTCACATTTAATCAAAAGCGGGGGGGGGGGGGGTCCAGAACTAAATCATATTTAAAATCCTGATGTAACTATTCAGTGAGAACCTTTTGTTTTCCTATCATTTATATGAACTTAATTAATGTAGGTAAAATTAGATATCCTGGAGGAGGTTCTATATAAAAATCATTATTTAATTCTCAAGTACTAAATTAAAATATAAACTTTATTTCTGTACACTATGGCTTGAACTTAGGGCCTAAGCACTGTTCCTTAGTTTTTTTTCTTATGGCTGATGCCCTACCACTTAAGCCAAAGTTCCACTTCCAGCTTTTTGGTGGTTAATTGAAGAGAAGGGACTCACTCACAGACAGCTCCTGCCTGAGCTGTCTTCTGACTTTGGTCCTCACATTTCAGCCTCCCAAGTAGCTAAGACTGCAGATGTGAGCCATCGGCATTTGGCTAAAAAATACTTTAATAAAAGCAAAACTCTACATGGAATTTGCAATTTAGTACTGAAACAAACTTAAAATGGATCATCTAATTTATCCTGCTCAGCATAACCTTAAGTACATGCAGAATGGCTGTGAACATGAGGATGAACTCGGAAATGAAAATGAAAATGAAGAAAAAAACATTACAACTGACCATCTCTAGCTTTTTTGTGTTCAATGTTGGCTGACAAATAAAGAAACGCAGGTTTCTGACATTTAAAAAAATTCTTTTTGGAAAATTTATACCATGATGAGATATTCACATGACACTTACGTTCTTTAGGATTTGCACAAATCCCATAAATTATTTGTTATTATTTGAGATACTAAACAATAATAAAATGTGAGTGTGGACAAAGAAACAAAAATAGTCTATTCACAAATGTCACTTTCTCATACCAGAAAAACCATATGTAATGCATCAGTCTGATTCAAAACCTGAGTACTTACAGGAAACAGACTTCAGCAAATGGTCATAAAGATATCACAGGAAGAAAGTAGAATTGTTAAAGCCATCTGGCCTCACCCAGAGTTGTGCAGATGCATACCATCCTAACAAGGAAAGATCGTATTTCTACTTGCCTTCTTTCTTTTCTTTTCTCTCCACTTCTCTTTCTTTCTCTCTTTCTTTCTCTCTTTCTTTCTCTCTTTCTCTCTTTCTTTCTTTCTTTCTTTCTTTCTTTCTTTCTTTCTTTCTTTCTTTCTTTCTGCCTGTCTTTCTTTCTTTCTTGCTTTTTTTTTGGGGGGGGGTGCAGGTACTAGGGCATGAACTCTGCCTGGCCACTGTCCATTAGCTTTTTCTTGCTCAAGGCTGGTAAACTCTACCACTTGAGCCATAGTTCCACTTCTGAAAGTAAGAGCCTCATAGACTCTCTTGCCTGGGCTGGCTTTGAACTGTAATCCTCATATCTCAGCCTCCTGAGTAGCTAGGATTACAGGCATGAGCCACCAACACCTGGCTACCCTTCTAGATTTCAATCTAAATCCTTTATGAATACTTTGAAGCCTGTCTATGAACTAAACAGTGGTCTCTACTGGTCTTTCTGCCTTCATCTACTCATAGAGAGTTATGAAAAATAACACCTGCAGGCAAAGTTTATCCTCCCTTATTGGGAATCAGTTTCTGAGTTTGTAAATGATCTCAGGTAAACCTGTACAACTTCCTATAGCTATTTTCCGAAAACACAAAAATAGCCATTGTGCAATCAATTTGGGAGACATTTGCTAAGCTCAGTGTGATTCAACATAGATTTATCATGTTGGAATTAGGCAAACTTTTCTGTCTTTGCTTTCTATAGCAGAAGTTAATAAAGGATGTGGAAGTAATAAGTTTGCTTATTTATGACTAGTTTTAAGGAAATATCACCCCGTTTCAGCAAAAGTTTACAGTTATCAACTATAATCTAATGTATAGGCCATTTGTTCCCATTTAATTGTTACTTGTTTTTTCATTTCAAAATATAAATTATGTCACCTTGAGGACCTTGAAGTAAACATAATATAGTAGGAAATCCTAAATCTCCAGCATCTGCTCCAAATCAGACAAAGGCATTTAAAAAGATGAGAAGGAACCCAAGACTTGAAGCAGCTTGAGCCCACTGGTATTCCCACATTCTTTTCCTCTTGCCCGAGGGGGAAAGGGGACAGGCAAGAATCTTTCTGAGACTTAGCTAAATGTCCCTTTGAAAAACTGTTCCTATCACAGCATTAATCGCTTTTGTGATTTCTCACTAAAATCCCAAATCACAGCTGTTATAAAATACTGAAATGCTAGGAAATGTTTTTGTTTCCCTTCCCGCTCAAGTCTTTGTGGCCCATTCCTCCTCCTCCTGTATAGGTAGAACTCTGCAGGAAATGTGTGTACAGCTTAGCAACTGCTGGTTTTCACCTTCTCCCCTGCATAGGAATTTCCACAAGATGCATGCTCACTTGGCTCTCATTCAAGGGGGGGTCATTTCCATTGGCTTCCTGTGTGTTGCTACTTCTGTCTATACCCACATTATGAGCACCACCACACAAGACCTCCACTGGGCTAATTCATGCAATAAAATGCAACCCTGAGACTATTTACTACAGAAATCCAAAACTGCTCCTGGACCCTGTAGATCATAGGATGAGTAAGAAATAGGAGTCTAAAAACCAAGACAAAGTTTCTTTGTTACATGCCCTGTGTAACATGGGATCATTTACCAGAAATGCCTGGAGAACAAGAAGAAATAGAAACACTGGTCCAACCCCTGGACATTCTGATTCAAAGGATCTGGGGTTCAGAAGATGCTTTTCTCTTTTAGAAGCTCTTTAGGATGGCTAGAAGGAACATAGCATTGTTTCAAAAGCCACTGAGGTAAGGGACAGAGCCAACCATGGCGGCTCACACCTGAAATCCCAACTACTTAGAACTTGGCTAGGGTGGAAGTGAGAGAGAAGAATCATGGTTAGCAGCTGGGATATATAGATAGGAAGATTGCAGTCCAGGCATGTCCTGGGTTGAACCAAAATATAACAAAACAAAAAAGACTGGGAGTAGAACATAATAGAACACACACCTAGCAAACATGAAGCCCTCCATAAGAACCTTACTTAGTTCCACTAGAAGAAGGAGGAAGAGGATGGAGGGGATGAAGAAAAGTGGTAAGGAAGGAAGAAAAAGAATAGTGATCCCTTTGTGATCCAGTCAATAATGTACAAAATGGAGTGAACTGATGCTGACTCAAATAAGAAACAGGATCTCATATGCAGATTTACAAACTGTATGGTTTCTAATACATTTATTTACATAATGTATTATATGTATTATTTATCAGTTACTGATAACCAGAACTAATCAGATTACTAAACAGAAGCCTAGATTAGTCTAGAAGCAACTTAGTGAAGCAGACCCTTGGTATGGCCCTACACTGAACTGACAGTGAACAGTGACAGGTTTTGACAGGAAAGTAGCACAGGGTGGGGGGAGGGGTCCTATAACCAAAGACAGTAACTACAGTAGAAATATCTAGTGACACAATGATTTTAGCCCATAGCCTTCTCTTTGGCTCCAGACTGACTTATTTTATAGCATCTCAACACAGTTAAAAGCCACTTGCATTTGGCTTCCTTTCTTTGTAATGTCTTCAACTTTCCAATTTCTGTGAATAGATTCGGTATCTGCCAGACTTCCAGGTCATGAGATGACTTGGACTTTACTGTCTTCTGTTAACTTTCTACCTAGATTACAGATCAGTTCTGCATACAGATTGCCCTAAGGCATGTGACTTGAATCTCCCTTGCTCCTGTAGTGGACACCCATCTCTCTGTTTTCAGTGTCACCCTACAACCCCAACCCCCACTTTCCATGGAGTCACCTTCCTAAAACATCAGCTAGTATTACTCAGTTCCTAGCTTAGGATTCTGTAGGACTGTTCTGTCCTGAAGGTCCAAAGCCACAGTGAGAGGAGTGGATGTCTGTATTTTTCTCTTGCGGCCCCCTGAAATGACCAGTGGTGCTGAGCACTGTGCTGCAGTGGACAATCCTCATGCAATCACCTTCATATCCCATTCTCCCAGAGAACCACCATACAACCAAATAAAGTCTTGAATATGTCACCCTGTGCATTCAGGGGGTTCTTCCTATTCTCCTTTCCAGGTAGAATTAAAAGTAAAGATTAATTTCTGAAGGCATCCTTTATCCTGTGCAGAATCATACTGTATCTTCCATGATACTCTTTTGGATTAAACATCTGTCATTCTCTCTTCTGCTCACTGAATTCCAGGAGAAGTACCAACTTTGACACAGTCTTCCACCTCAAAATAGGGATAGAACAGTGCAAATTACTTCCTATGACTAAAAAATAATGGCAAACCTGTAAACAGAAGTCTAAGAAGTAATACTCATCCTTACAATCAAAGGACAAAAACACATGTATTTATTTGTAATAAATTGGGCTATGTGTGCTAGTATATGGGTAGCTATGTAATTATGAGCTTATTTAAGATAATGAAGATGGCATCTACACAACCCAGTCTTTGAAACTGTAATTCTTGCCTCTTGTTAATAAGAAGTTGCAGATATCATCAAGATGGAAACTTGGACTGTGGGTCTGTTCCCGTGAATTCGTAAAAGGGGTATTCTAGCACCCATGATATATATTACATTCTACTTTCTAAAGCAAGCTGCCAAAGTCACCAGGACTAAAATGTATTCTAAGTATAAGCTATTCACTGATGCTAGTCAATAGGGCCAGACACTTGATACTGGACTTTAGTGTCTTAAAATGTCAAATGCAGTCCTCAGTTTTTGAAAGAGGTTAGTAAACATGTCCCTGAACTACTTGCTGTCCCCAAGTCCCTCTCTCAGCTAGATGAGGAGACACTAGACACCTGGATTGAAAATGTGTATGTATATATACAGGAAGTTCTACCAAATGATCAGAAAAGTAAAAGTTGCAGTCAAAAATAATTATTTGAATAAGTCTTAAAGCCTAGATTCTTGTCCAAGGTAAATCTAACTGGCTTGTATCCATAGACCTGATGGAAGATAACCTTGAGACATAGCCCAAAGAGTCAATGGCTAGAATTTTCTTAGAAGACCACTTCTCAGAAGAAAAACAAAACAAAACAAAACATCAGAAGACTCTTTGTGACACTGTTTTCACAAAGGGATTACCTAGGAACACCAAGTAAGATTCTCACTTTATTCTGTAGGAATTGATGGTTCAAGAGCAAACCAGTATATTGGGTGCTGGTGGCTCATACCTGTAATCCTAGTACTAAAAACACTGAGGTTTATAAGATTATTGTTTGAAGCTAGTCTAGGCAGAAAAGTCTAGGGGACTCTATCTCCCAAAAAGATAGCCAGTAAAAAGTTGGGCTAAGAGGATGGCTCAAGTGGTAGAATAGCACCAGCTGAGCAAACAAAGCTGAGCAAGTGCTAGTAACAATAAACAGAGATTAAAAATGCTTCTTGCCATCATTTCAAATGCCTGTAAATGATAGAGGAAAACAAGTTAATCCACTGTAGACCTAATGGACAAAAACTGGGTTTAAAGGGACACTCTATATGAGAATATAGAACTTAGAACTTCCCTCATGTATTGATAAAGCTTAACTTTAATTAGGACTGTTCCTTAGTACTTTCTAAGTCAAATTAAGTGCACATATACACATACATCACAAAGGCCACAATAGTTCATGAGTAGCCCTCCCCTTTAATAGTATGAACATCCTGATATCACCCTCATTTCAGGACCTAAGGCTAGAATCCCTTAAATATTCATAATTACCAATTGCCCTTAATATCAGACTTGATTTGTTACTCCTGTCAAAAAGTTTTAGACACTAGCTGCCAGCCCTTGAGCTCAGATGAAAGAAAAAACAAAGAATATTTTCTTTCTAAACAGGGTGGAATCCTTCATCTTTACTGACTACCTCTAAAAACATTTCAAAACATGTGAGCCTTGTCACGTGGACCAAGTTAATTATACAGCACAATGGGTTTTTCTATGTGACTTCTTCGGACTTCGCAGTGTGTTTTTTGAGAAATGATGGATTATGAAATTGAATATACAAACCAGTAAGTGAATTTTCAGACTGTACGTGTGCTATCATCCAGTGTTGACTCATTTATACAACATCTCTGTGCAGTTTATGTATATTCATTAAAATAAATATAGACGTAGCATAAGCTAAGACAACCAGGTGCTGGTCTCTTTTTTACATTTGAATAATCAACTAATATTAAATTAGTTGCTAAATCATATATGCCTCTTTCTAAAAGCAGTAGTAGAATCAGGTACCCATGACTCACACCCAGGTTCTAGTTCTGAGGATCAAAGTCAGCCAGAGCAAGAACATCTATGACTCTTATCTCCGATTAACCACCCCAAATCAAGAAGTAGAGATGTGGTTCAAGTGGCAGAGTTCCAGCCTCAAAGAAAAAGCTAAGACACAGCGCCATGTGCAGATCCTCATTTCAAGCCACAGTATTCACACCAAAAAAAAAAAAACAATAAAAAACAAAACAAACAAACAAAAAAAGCAATACTAGAAATTATGAAGACCATTCTTTCTTCCCTTTTAATTCATGACTGAAACATTCTAAGCATTCAATGATTTTTGAAAAGAAGTCTGAGCCTTTAAGTTTGTCCAAATTTATTCAGAGCTAGAATGAGTAAAATAGGCTTCTTAGCCCAACCCAGCTTGATTTTCCAAGATGATGCTGGTTCTTCACTCTCCTTACCATTACAATTCCTACTTTTGTTTTTCTTTCATTCAGCTCAGAATTTCTGGGTCAGAATGTCTTCAGAGGAGGTGGCCAGGACAGGCTCCTTTCTCAAAGTTTTTGGTAGATTTTTCCTTTTCTCTTCAGTGGAGTCTCTTGTAGGCAACACCTTAACTTCTCTCATGCTCAACATGATCAAGCCACACATCTATAGATTTATTAAGTGAGCTACCTCCATAAAAGGCAATCAGAATGATCACTGAGACTCTTGAGCAGGAGTGAAGGCCACTGAACAAACAAGCATCTCTTACAAGCTTCAGACAAGCAATGCCAGACAGGCTCGTTTCAATATGTCTGTTCCCTGCTTCCTTTTCTCCAGCCAGCATTTGACCTTACACAACTACACAAGAATGACCTGACTCTTCTGAAATAAATCGGTGGAGTTTGAAGGCTGGGGGTATTGGAATCTTGGTTCTGCTTCTGACTAACTGTATGAAAACTATTTTACTTCTCTCTACCTTGGTTTCCCCATAGATAACAAGAACACCACCTCTCACCCTTAATGTAAAGGTTAAAAAGACATGTAGCAGTGTTTCTAAGTCCTTAGTTTTGAGTAGCATAGATACAGGTGATGCCAGAGCTTGGAACAAAGAATAAATAAGTAAAGCCTCATTGAAATAAATGAATTTCGAACAAAACTAACTAAATTAATGGAGTTATTTAACAATCTTTTTGAGAAAAAAATTTCCATCTCATATTTAAAAAAAATATTGTCCCTTTAGATTTTCATCATTTTATGTTACTTTCATAAAATAGCATGAGTTTGACACTCTTATTATTTATTGTCTTCAGGAGTTCTTGCTTTGAATCCATATTTCTCAGAAGCATTTGTGTGTGTGTGTGTGTGTGTGTGTGTGTATGTGTGTGTGTGTGTGTGTGTGTGTTGATATTAGGGATTTAACTCAAGGGCTAGGCACTGTTTCTTAGCTTTTTCTGCTCCAGGCTGGAGCTCTGTTACTTAAGCCACATTTCTACTTTGAATATTCTGGTGATTAACTGGAGGTCAGAGTCACACAAGGTTCTGCAGGAGCTGGTTTGCTGGTTTTGAACCTGAATCTTCAATCCTCAAATCTCAGCCTCCTGAGTAGCTAGGGTAACAGGTATGAGCCACCAGCACCTCCACTTAGAAACAACTTTTAAACCACTAATAGAATTGTTTGAAAGAGGCAGGCACATTTCTGGAGAGAAGAGATGCACTTTGGGTTGATTTAAAATAGGGAATAGGTCTCTTTGCAGGCGCCGATGTCACAGAAGGACTCCAGGGTCAGTTATCTAAGGAGCCAGCTGCTTCTGGGCATCTTAAGAAGAGCTGGGGGGGGGGGGAGGGTTGGAGGAGTCCTTCAGGCTAAATAAGGTAGCCAGGAAAACTGCAGAGATTCCTTTGGTGAAAAGAGGAATCTTTTGTTACTGACATCACAATGCCTGCATTTGCCTCTCTCCTGTTCCCAGAATGGTTTAAACTCCAGATCATCCAAAAGAACTGTTCCCCTCCACCCCCAGGGACTATCTGGAAACCAGGAATCTTTATTTCATGCCAGTGGATCTCAAACTTCACTGCTCAATAAAGACCTTAATTTGAAAAAAAAAAATCTCATTGCTTGGCTTCTCACCCTATACCAATGAACTAACAAAATGCCTAGAAGTGGAGGAATCTCTCTCTCTCTCTCTCTCTCTCTCTCTCTCTCTCTCTCTCTCTCTCTCTCTCTCTCTCTCTCTCTCTCTCTCTCTCTCTCTCCATTTTGGCTCCCCTCCACACCCGCTTATTTCAGTAAGCAGCGAAGTTTGGGAATCGCACAGTTCTGGGTTTTTCTCCTTCAAGAAACTCGCTCAGCCTGAAGCCCCAACTCTGATAGGAATGACATCAACAGCAAGTGCGGACCTGACTCTTGTAACCTGAGCCGCTGGATTTTGAAATTGGGCAATTAAACCTTTTGAGGCATGTTTCTCATGTCAAGTGGGTTTATGGCTGGCCATCGCGAAGCCAGACTTGTCCATGTTCCCATCTGCATAGTTGGCACACGTGAAGCATGGACATCAATCCATTTCTGCTTTAATTAAGTTTAATATTTTGGTTGGCTCAACATCAAACTCTTAAAAAATGGGGGTGGGAGGGGAAGAAGAGGACGAAAGGGCCAAAAGTTAAAAAAAAAAATCTGGATAATGGGGAGAAAGTTTACTGTTAGCCCGTGCTGGCGGACCACGGTGAAACCCGCGCCTGGTGAGCTCTGCTCAAAGACGCAGCCGCTCCTTTGCTACCATCTTCGCACCTCTGTCCAGGGTCCACCAGGAAACGGGGAGACCTACGAAAACGCAGGCGATTTGGGGCGAGGAGGGGAACCTGGGGGCCGACTCAGGGAGACGCCGAGCTCCTGGGAGAGACCTCCAAGCTGGCGCCGAGCCTGGGGGGCAGGTGGGGGGGTCGGGCGCACCTGGCCACGAAGGATGCTGGCTCTCAGGTCGAGGAGTCGGAGTTCAGCCCCAGCGAGGCCCGAAGGATCGCACCCCACTCTCCTTTTATTGCGGACGAGAAAACCAGTCACACCACCAGCACCACCCCTTCCCGGACGCCGCAGGTGGTTCGTGACCCACACAGGTTTTCTCAGCTCCCAGGTCGTAGCGAAGAAGACCCGCGACCAGGACCGGGAGTGCGGCGCCACTTGGGGTCTGAATCCATGTTCCCGGTTAAAGTAGGGCTCCGGCGGTGCCAAGGGGTGCGGAGAGTCCGCTTAAGACGCTGCCTGCCCCAGAACATCCGGAGGTTGGACAGATCCACGCGAGTCCCTCCTCGATCGCTCTTGGGGCTAGGGTGCGATGCCCCCACCTCTTGGCTAAGCCCCTCTCCTGCCTGCCAGGCCCGTCGGTTTGGTTTTGCGGGGCGCACGTGCGGGACCTCGGCCACCCGGCGCAGCCCTGCACCTACCCCTACTCCGGGACGGCCGGTTTTGCGCAGGAAGGCAGAGCCGCCAGGAAAAGAAAGTTTGGGAGCGGCGGAGGGCACGGTGTTCCCGCGGCCGTCCCCACGCCGCGCGCGCAGCCCCGAGCCCCGCGTCTCCCTTCCCCGGGCCGCGCAGACTCGCCCGGTTCCAGACACCGAACGTCCAGTTCCTCCCACGGCCCCCGCCAGGAGCGCAGCAGATCCTCAAGGAAACAGGAAAGGCGGGACGCCGAGCCCGGTGCGCCGGGGCGCGGGCGGGGCGGCTGCAGGATCGCGGAGCGCAATCTGGAGAGGGTGCGGGGGGCTGGCGGGCCGCGTACTTACCCTTCTTCTCCTCCAGCGCCCAAGTCGCCTGGACGTGAGCCGCCAGGAGTACCAGCAGCGCGGCGCCGGCCGTCCTGAAGGGTCGCATAGCTGCCCTAGAGAAACCGGTTCCTCTCCCCAGCCTTAATCCGGGACCAGTCCGGCGACGGTGGGCTGGGGCTGTGACCGCGCCGGCCAGCCTCTGAGGTGGCCGATCGTCCGATCCAGGAGGCGACGGAGGCGGCGGCCCCGACTCTGCGGCCGCCCTGACCACAGTCGCGCACACGGTGCGGGAGGCGGAGGCTGCGCGAAGCTGCCCAGACGCCTAGCTTTGCGCCGGCTAGGGCGTGGGGAGGCTGGGCGGGAGGAGGAGGGATCAGGCCTAGGAGGAGGGATCCGGGATCCCGAGGAGCCAAGGAGGAGCGGAAAGCGAGCGGGGAGGAAGAACTGGGCGGGTAATGAATGCCCGCACGCGGCGAACTGGAGGTGGTGATGGACGGGGCCGAGAACCGAGGAAGAGGCGACCAGTGCGCGGAGGGCAGCGCGTGGCCTGGGGATTTAACTTGTGAGTGGGGTGTCCCGGGACGCTGAAGTCTTCAGGACCCTGCCCTTGTAGATTTCCAGTGCGCCTCCGCGGGCCCAGAGACTTCCAGTCAAATGTGTGTCAGGATTCCCTTCCCTCTTTCTCTTCTTTTAGTTTACTAGACAAATTTGTACCCACTCCAGGCTGAAACTGGCTGAGCCCCAGAGCCAAGCTTGGATAATGGCACAGATGAGGTTGCTGCCCTTTCATTCTCCCCCCACCTCCTCCTTAGCATCCAAACCCAGAAGAAGTCAGAAAGGCCGGCTGACACACACACACACACACACACACACACACACACACACACACACACACACACACACACACACACACACACCAACCAACCAGGCCAGAATGGCCTGGGGTGGCCTGGGTTTCAGGCACCTGAAATGCTCCCAGAACCTTTCAGATCCTATCATGCGTTCTCCAAATTGTCCAAGATGAGAGCACAAGAATAACAATTGTTGAATGCGTGCATGAATACCTGGGGAGAATTTCACATACCCAGCATTTCATTTATGGGGAAATGACCAGAAGCACATAGATGAGGCAAATTATCTTGCGAAAGTGAAGTTTTTGAAATAAAAGCGTGACACATAAGAGTTGGAAGACTGTTAGCCCACTGACTGTGGGCCAACCATGCATATTCAAGTAGGAGAAATGACGGAGGGGAGGAGGTGGGTTCATTAAAGATGTCACTAGAATTCAACAAAATACCTTCTGCTAAACCCAACCTGCCCTGGTGCTTCTTATATAGAAGAAACTTCCCCTCACCCTCCCTTCTTCACAAGATTGGCTGTTAATTCTCAAGCTTGGTTGGAACTCTGGATTTCCTTGAGTTAGCAGGCACCACACATCGAGAGTAGGTGTGACTCTAAGGTTGGCCTTTTCTGTTGCTAGAGCAGATGAACCTCCATCCTCTCATCTCATCAAGCACATGGTTTGTGCCTGAGTCATGTACCTGGCATGCTGAACAATGGAGTTTTACCAGGGCATATGCAGGGCACAGGGCTCCCCACCTTCCAGAGAACCTGCAACTTCCACTGTGAATTGGAGTAAACAATTTGTCCCTTGTTTTAATAACTAGGGCAACCTCTGACACTTTGAACTCAAGTATTTGGTTCCCTGCACATATTCCAAGGAAGGGCTTCCAACAGTTTGTAAAGAAATAAAATACAGTCCATGCAAGAATTTCAAACTGTTTGTGAAGAAATAAAACACAAGGGCAAAAAGCAGAAACAGCCAAATATGAAACAACAGTGGGCCATGGAGTAGAGACAGAAGTAATGGACCTATGAGGAAGTTTTGTTTTGTGTTGCCAGTCCTGGGGCTTGAACTCAGGGCCTGAGCACTGTCCTTGGGCTTTCTCAAGGATAGAGCTCTACCATTTGAGCCACAGCTCCACCCTATGTATATGTGGTACCAAGGAATCGAACCTGGGTCTTTCTGGGTGTGAGGCAAACACTGTAGCACTAGGCCAAACTCTCGGCCACTGTGATGAAGTTCTTAAACAAGGACCACAAACCTCTAAAACCTTCTGCCAAGAAATATGACACAAGTCATAGTGAACTAAATCAATTTAACCAACAGTGATTTTTTTTAGTACTACATAAGAAATTCTACCATGAGTCCAAATGGTGTTTTATAGATTCCAGAATCCACCCTAGCTCTATGCAGGAATAACATTTTGTAGAACTGTTGGTTGTAATGTCCTTTGATATGATCTGACTTTCATGTGCTCTCAAGACATCTCAAGCTTTGTGGAAACAATAACTAAAAGAGTCAGTGCACAGACACAATACTAGGGTGGATTCCAAAAGAGGGGTTTGCTGAACAGCCAACCAGCTAGGGCACCTCAAACATTTCATTGTTTCCCTCTGACCCTTTAACACACAGGCTTACCATATATTAATAAAAATAATAAAAAACAAATAGTAATGTAAAAAATAATCAGGGTGATTTCACATTCTTCAGTAGGTACCCAAGTTTCTTGGTAATTGACTGTCTTAAACTATCTGACTAGGCTGACAGAAATTACTTTTCAAGGGCAGATGGCTCACACCTGTAATCCTAGCTTCTCTGGAGGCTGAGATCTGAGGATCAAGGTTCGAAGCCAGTCCAAGCACAAAAGGACCTGAGACTCTTATCTCCAATTAACCTCTAGAAAACAGGAAGTAGGGCTTGGCTCAAGGGTAGGGTGGTAGCCTTGAGCTGAAGAGACCAGGGACAGCCCCCAGACCAAGTTCAAGCTCCAAGACCCACAAAAAAAAAAAAGAGGAAAGTGGTTTCTTAATCTGGGGTGGGGGGGTTGGAGAAAAAGAGGGGGAGTTTTGGGACTTGATCCCAGAGCCTGCCTACTGGCCCTGAACAGTGTGCTCAAGGCTATCTCTATATCACATGAGTCACTGCTCCATTTCTGGTGGTTAATTGGAGAGTAATTGTCTAATGGACTTTCCTTCCCTGGCTGGCTTTGAACAGTGATCCTCAGATCACTTTCTGAGTAGCTAGGATGACAGGTGTGAATGACTGGTGCCTAGATGGAAGTTACATTCTGGTGTAGCCATTATGCACACAATAAACTTTGATTGTGCTCAACCCCTCTATCAATCCTTCTATTTTCCCTCTTTCCTTCTTTCCCAAACAATTTCAACAGATTTCCTTATCCTACTTTCAAACATGTACATAAAGTATTTTGTCTATATTCTTGAAAAATCCTCCACACAGGAGCAGGCCAGGTCCCCTCTGGTGGCCCCTGCTAAGTTCCAAGACCAATTCTGTTAGCCATCTTTTCTAATTAGTGTTTTAAGCTATTTATCTTTTCCATTTGAGTCAAATCACTGGTATTTGAGATTGAGTTGTGGTTTCACCCATGGCTTGCAGAGTGTTGAAGAAGCAGCTTCTGTCTCCAGGACAATATGGTGTCATGCATGATACCTTGTCATGACAATGCTTCCTTGACTCTGGAGTTGAGGCTCAGATGAGAATGTATAAAATCAGGGTTGCCATTCCTTCCTACACAGCAAGTAGAACACTGACCAAACTGAAAAGCCATCATCTTTCCTTACATCCAACAGTGAAGTCACATGGAAAATCCTTGCCAACTAAATCAGAGACACCCTGAATAGACATAGGGGAAGTACAGCTCACAGGTCCAGAAACTGGTAGAAGGCATTCCTAAGGGAAGCAGTGCTTGTATGGGAAAAATGGAATGGCCCATAGCTTGAGCCTCAGGGCTGGACATTCTTCAGTGCAGGAAACATCAGGGAGACTGATGCCCTCTAGGGGAATGGATTCATCTTTCAAAAGGCAGGAAAGTGTTTAGAGTAAACAGAGTGTGTTTGAAGGTGAAAAGAAAGCCACAAAGAAAGTAATGAGACACTGCCTCCATCAGGAGAGGGGCCCAAAGATAAGTCCAATAGAGTCCTTGGTTTCAACACAACAGGAGCTCTTCCCATGTCTCCTCCTCTTGGCTTTACTCTGGTTGTTTGGTGACTTGCACATGCAATGCCCTACGTATTTTCATTGGTTGCATGGGCACCCAGGGCATTCCATTCAGCTAGAACTCACAGCATTATATAAAGAAGCATCTGAGCAGGTACTATGGGAGTAAGAATCACCATAATGAACCACACGATATCAGCCACTGCTACTTCTGTCACTTTTTATCTCTATCTAACAGTTCCTCTTTAGCTCACAGGATGATGTGAAGTTCATTCACATTCAGGATCCATTACAAGATTCTCACAGTGAATACCTGAGGAAAATATCGGCATGCTTCTCAGCGAACAGTCAGCAGAGACTCAACCTAACCTACTGAGTATTTTTCACTTATATATAAAATATTTTATTATATACACACACACAATATATATGTCTATATATATACACATATATATGTATGTATACAGACATATGTCTAAAACATGTGAGAGCTAGCCTTGAGCAAAAAGTGTCAGAGGACAGTGCCTAGGCCCTGAATTCGAGCCCCAGAACTGGAAAAAATGCACATTCAAGTTGTCAAGTATAATAATAATTTTGGATAGGAGATCTACTAGGGTTTTATCAGAGACTAACCTACTCAGGAAAAAAGAAGTATATGCTTCTGTCTGCCTTGGCTATCCTGTACTATATGAGGGGAGGGAAGCCTGAAGAGCATGTGCAAATTTTCCGGTCCAAGCATTCAGGGTCTCTGTAAGCCTGACACTTATTATAGCAATGCCTCTCAGTTCCTCATATTGTATGATTACCTGACTAAAGACCACTTTTTTCTTAGCTCCTCTGACCCAGTACATCACATCTGCCCTTTCAAAAGAAATTACATGATGAAAGATATAAGTTGAAGATGCTGAACAAGCATCAAAACTAGAGTACTGAATGGCAGAAAAAAAAACAGGGATGATATTGCAGGCCTGTAGTCCCAGTTGTGTGTGTGTGTGTGTGTGTGTGTGTGTGTGTGTGTGTATGTGTGTGTGTGTTGGGGGTGGTGGTGAATGCTGGGAGTAGGATAGGCAGAAGAACATCTTGGGCCCAGGAATTCAGGGCAGGGTGAAGCAATAAGCGAATGAGTAGATGTTTGTTTTGTTTTCTTATTACCTATAATTAATATGTTAAATGCCTCACTTTTAATGGGAATGGTGAACAGTATGCAAGATTAAGTGGACTATATAACTAAAAAGCAGAAAAATCTAAGATTCAAAAATGAGTGCTGTAGATAAAATACTTCTTAAAACCCTGTAAGGGAAGTGAAAAATGTCTTGAATGACTTATTAGTTAACTGAATATGGATAAAGAAGGAACTTTACACACCTGAGGCTATCTTAACAGAAAATTCCAAAAACTAAAAAATAAACTGAATAAAATAATAAATGCCAAACTGGAAAAAGGACGAGAAATAAGAGAGAACAGAGTAACATGATAATCCGTCAGATAGCTACATGAGGTGTAAAGTACATGTAACTGAAATAAAAGAATAAAGACAAAAAGCACAGGAATAATATTTAAAGTGAGATTTTCCTTGTATTAATACCAGACAGCAAGCTACAAGTTTAGGAAGACCAGAGAACAACAAGATAGATAAATGTCCATACTCTCCTAAAAAATGTGTCCAAACTTCAGAAATTCAAAGAAAAATCCTGGAGGAAGCCATGGGGAGGGAGTGACCTGTATCCAAGGTGGAATTAGGAAATATCTGCCAAAAAGATGAAATGCACCCCTAGATTATCCTGAGAAACCACAAAAGCAAGAAGTGGAGTGAAATATTCAATGTTGAGAGAAAATAAACCCTCTCAAACCTAGAGTTTTTTTACCCTGCAAAATTATTTTCAAGAGAAATTTTTTCAATATAATTTTTATTGTACTTAATAGAAGGGTTATATTACATTCGCCAGATGGAAGGTGCATTACTTCACATACATTGATACCCTTTCTCATGTCTTGGTCCCCATTTCCCTCCACCTCACCCCCACCTTCATCTTGTTTTCCTCCCTTTCCTATCCAATTTCAAATAACCAAATATGCATATATCCAATATATCAGATAACAAAGTGAGATACTGTAACAATATGAGATAACCAAGGGAAAGCAAAAGAGATGAGAGATGAAATAGTACATTAAGGACAACAATCACTCATTATATGCCTTTTGTTTCTATATCCTAGAGGTCCTTTCATTAGTGTCATACTGTATGGCCTTATGTATCTAGGTTTTGCTCTAATGCAAATCTCAAGAGAAATTTTTAAAGGAGAAATTATGTATAAGGAAAACAAACGTTGAAGGCATTTGTTGCCAGTAGACATGCTTTGCAAGAAATGTTGAATAAAATTGTTCAGAGAGAAAGAGGAAGGTAAAAAAATACAGAACCTAAATAAAGGAAGAATATCAGAGAATGACTGAAAGAAAATAGAGGCCTCAACTTTTCTTTCTATTAACTCAATAACAGATTATCTAAAAAGTAGTGACAGCCTAATTATATTTAACTAGAGCCACAAATAGAAATACATGCTTACATGTAAGAGTCAGCAGCAATATAATGACACAGAGAAGAACTGAGAATATTCTGCTGTTATTTTGAGGTGCTAGTACTATCTGAGGGACAATTCAATGATGCTTCAAGGCAGATATGGCTGTGTGGGTAAATGTATAATGAAAAACTGGGGAAAGCTATGTAAAAAAGTAAAGAAAACACAACTGATTCATGTAAAACAAGACAGACAATGAACAATCAAATGCTCAACTAAAAACACAAAAGGATTATACAGAGACCCTGTCTCAAGATGGATGGATGTGATAGTTTGATAGCAGAGACAGATACAGATAGATAGACAGACAAATAGATAATATTGTTATTAACAACAAAAAAATGTATAATCCCGTTTTTGGATGCTTTATTTTAGCATTTTTGCAATATTATTAATTTCCTTTTGCAGGGATCTCAGTAAGTTTACCTCAATTGGTACAATTCTTTCCCCTTAGAAAATATTTTTTTTTACCAATAACCATAATTTAGTGCAAGGTATTAGGAATTGTTTCAAGAATATGATATTACCAGAAGCACAAACCTGGAAGTCACAACTATAATCTACAGGCTAAGTTCAGAATACATCTATGGTCTGTGGGCCTCATTTAATTTTTTTTCAATTGAGTTAATAGAAACATTGAAAAATTGGAGCTTGCACATTAGTTGTTAAATTTAACTGGAAGCCTGAATGCCCACAGTTAAATAATGTTTAAATAATGTCTGGTTAAATAATGTTTATATGACTCTACAGATGTTTTCCCTTTTCAGTCTTTCCCAGACACATTGCTAGTTTTCTCCACTATAAATTCCATTAATGCTTGCCACACAGGAGAGTTATTGCTTGAAATAATGTACAGACAGCACCTTGCACATAGGCACTAGCGAAGCCACCGTCTCTGTCCTTTTCTCATTTCCCTGGAGATTTTTCAAACATTTTTATATGCAAAAGAGCAATGGAACCCTGGTCTGGAGTCTAGCCTCGTTAGAATTATCCTTCAATTAGTCCTCATGGTTCTAGGAACACGAAAACATAGAATTAGTCGTCATTATTATTTTCTTTTGAAGGAAGAGCCCTTCAGCCTCCCAATGGCAATGGCAACAACTCGGCAATAACGATTTTCCCCGTGAGATTTCTAATTACGAACTTTGAGGACCACACTGTTCCTTGCCTTCCAAAGCACTGTGATTTGTTACAGCAGCTGCAAGAGGGAAAAAGGCAATGAACATCGAAACGTGAAATGTGAGCTGGCATCCGCCGGCCGCATTCACGCCTTCTGCAGATGGGAAGCTAATAGAGACCTCGGGATGGAAGCAGGGAACTGGCACATTGGGCACCCGGCTGGAGGGCGCTTGCACAGTCAGTGCTTCTGTACAATAGCTCCCAGATTGCTTTTCTTCAGAGATGGCTTTGGATCCGGCTTCTCTTCATGTGTGTGTGTGTGGTGGGGAGGGGGCGGTTGTAGGGGTGTGGGGTGGGGAGAAGGGGAGCCAGCTCTGACTCCACTCTGGAAATTCCACTGGCACTGGCATTTCAGAATAGGTGAGAGGGAGGACATGTGCTTCCAGGAAGAAGGCTTTGACCCTTGGGTCTAAAGATGCGGAATGGGGAAAGGCTACTTAGTGCTCTGAGGGCTCTGCAAAGACTAGAGAGAACTAGCTGCCTCCAGGGGAATCCTAAAGCCTCCTGCCTACAGCATGCTGCCTAGATCAGAAGTGGGTTTTCATTTTAAGGAGTTTTATCTGAGACTCTTGGCAGCAAAACAGATCCTGTAAGTTAAGTATTTGTGCCTTCAGGATATGGGACTGAGTGAGTCAATTCTTTCTGCTTTAGCCAGAGGCAATTGTGTGGTCTTTTATTGTGATCTTGTTAGAGAAGACTGATTTGTTTGCATCTGTGTGTGTGTGTGTGTGTGTGTGTGTGTGTGTGCTAGTACTGAGGCTTGAACTTGAACCCAGGGCTTGGCTTTTTCTAACCAAAATTGGCACTTTACCACTTGAGCCTGGCTTCCATTTTTTTCCTTTTTTTTTTTTTTTTGGCATTTTGCTGGTTTGGTTCATTGGAGATAACATTTTCAGATATGTTTGTCTACATGATCTGAATAGTGATCCTAAGATCTCAGCCTCCTGAGTAGCTAGGATTATAGTCATGAATCATGAAAGTTGTTTTTTTTTTTTTTCCTAACTGGATTGTTGCTATTATTAGTTTGTCTTTTCATGTTTTCAGTCTTAGGACTGAACCTAGTGTATTGCACTTGGTAGGCAAGAGCTTTGCCCCTGAGCTATACCTAGCAACTGTATTGTTTAAATGACTGAACTCCCTTCTCCCTCAGGGAAACATGTCTTTCCTTTGGGTGGTTAAATTAAACTAAATTTTTTTGGTGCTGGTCTTGGGACTTGAACTGAGGGCATGGGAAGGCTTGTGGCCAGGGGGGAACTTCTCCCTCCTTGGGCATCAAGGTATGGACTGTGTAGGACAGCACTGGCCTGGGCTCCCAGACCTATGGGTCCTTCTGGAAATCATTGTCTAGGCAGGAACCTTGAAGCAGGGAGATTAAGGAGTAATGATGGCTGCTTAGCCCCCCCTCCACTTCCCTCAGCTCTTGCTGAGTGAGCTTACTGAGGAAAAGCCATTCTCAGCCTTTCGTGTGAGGAGACACCAATGCCCTTTCTGGCTACCAAGCACAGCTTATTATCTGAAAAACGTAAAGGGAAAGAACTGGCCTTTTGAATATGGTGCTAGGAAGCTTCCAGAGAAATACCCAGGATATCACACCACCACAGAATACCCAAACTGGCCGGTTCTTTGGCCTGGAGTTCTGTGACTGGAATTACTGTGGATGAATTGAAGAGACAGAAAGCATGGTTCTGCTGGAGCCTCTAATCACCACCTCTTCCCACAATGTGAGCCCTCAGGGGAAGCTGGCCCTGTTTTCTCTGGGAGAGGACCATTGCCTGGCCTTAGAAACCTGAGGAGCCCAAATTTTAGATCAAGATTAAGATAGCCAGTGACCTTATCTCACACTGGGTGAGATAAGGGAGGTGGGGGGTGGTGGTGGAGAACATTAAGTAGCTACTTCTGAAAAATGTAGCTATGAGACTGAAAGGCAAATCGCAGAAGCTATATCTCATTCAGAGTCTTTTATCCTGTGTGAAATACTGCAGGGCTCATCCCAGAGCCTAGGATTCTCATTTAGGGAACTTGCCTGATCTGGAGAAAGAGGAATTACGGGTCAAAATAATATTGTACAGCTAGAGCACTCTGCGAGGCTCCAGCATCCCCACAGTACTTTACACAAAGAAATGACCAAGTCTAGCAGCAACCTGGATATTTCTCAGGTCACCACCCAAACTATGAGAGCACCTATTGGCTCGTCACCTCTCATACCAGCTGTAGGGTGTGGTGCTCTAGAGAACAGTCCTTTGCTTTGTCCCAGACTTTGGGGTTAGGAAGAAGACTGAGTTGGAGATGGTGTTTAGCAGTTCTGATTCTCCTTAAGCCAAATGGTGGCTTTGCATTCCCTTGTGGGTCCCCTATGGAGAGCCTTCTGCAGGCTGGATACTGCTCTGTGTCACCATCAGGGTCAACATAATGGGCAGAGGACAGCCAGTGGTGGCCAGTAAATACGGATATTGTGCAACAAGGACCCAAAGAATGCACTGAAGTGTGACAAGCCACAGGGTCTCACTGAGAAGAGGGCGCTAGGAGTGGAAATGCGTCAGAGAGGCGCATGGGAATATGAGGCATCTAATTGTGCAAAAGTGAGTCTTGGATACCCCAGCAACAGTGGGGAACCCAGTGTGACTGGAGTGAGGTTGGGAAAGAGGGGCATAGAGGGGGGCAGGTCAGAGTGGTGATAGTGTTGGTGGGAGTCCTGCATGGTCTTGACATGCTAGCCACTGTAATGTTTTCAGTTTTTATTACCAAGCAAATGAAAAAAAAAACTGAAAGGTTGAAGGAGACACTTACGCAATTGTCTTTTGAGATCCTGCTTACAGCTCTGTGATGAAGTACAGAAAAGCAGGTAAGAGGTTGTAATCCCAACCTCTCAATAGATTGCAGAATGGAGGTGGTAAGATGTGGTTTTAGATTCTGAACTTACTTTGCTGAAGGACCAACCAAAAATTATTGATGAATTGGATTCTGCTGCTGAGAGAAAGAGAAACCAAAAACCACTTCAAGATTGTTTTGATCAGAGGCTTCAGGATGGAGTTCCTCACTGAGTTGCAAAACAGAAGGACTAGTTAGGGAGGGGGAAAGTCCAAGTCTCAACGTGGACCCAGCCTGCTTCAGACAGATGATACTGAGTAATTCAATAGGCATATAAGCTTTAGGGGGAAGTCTACATGCTGGGGGAAAATATTGGAATCATCAGGATAATGTATGTGGCTATTTGAAATCTTGAGATTGAAACCTTAAAGGATTTAGAGGAGAATATAAAAGCTAGGAGTAGAGATTAGTTTTTGGCTCTAAGGCCCTCTGCTGTGAGGAGACAGACAGAAAAAGACCTGCCCAAGAAAGCAGAACCCTACCTTCTCTTTTCTTTTCTTTTTTTGTTTTTTTGCCAGGCCTGGGGCTTGGACTTAGGACCTGGCCACTATCTTTGAGCTTTCTCAAGGCTAGCTTCTACCACTTGAGCCACAGCACCAATTCTGGCTTTTTCTGTGTATGTGATAAAAGACAATTGAATCCAGGGCTTAGTGCATGCTAGGCAAGCTTTTTACCTCTAGCCACATTCCTGGCCCAATCCTTTTTTTTTTTTTTTTTTTTTTGCTAGTCATGGGTCTTGAACTCAGGGCCTGAGCACTATCCTTGGGCTTTTTCTCAAGGCCAGAGCTCTATTACTTGAGCCATAGCATTACTTCCAGCTTTTTTCTATGTATGTGGTACTGAGGAATCAAACCCAGGTCTTTGTCCAATCTGGGCAAGCACTCTACTACTAGGCCAATCCTACCTTTTTATAATATGAAATCTTTACATTCAGAAAATATACTGTCCCCTTTATGAAAAGCCAAGGCAAAGACCACAGGATCTATAAGGTCTAAAATATTTTCCACTTGACCAATTATAGAAACATCTATGGCTTTGCCCTTGATGTACAAAGGTACCATTTCTCTGATTGTGTACACTGGCATAATCTTGCTTCTCCCAATCCTTACCTTACTGTTTCTTTGTATGTTGACTCCACTTATAGCTCGTGAAATCAAGAGGACTGCAAGCCATCAGCTATCAGACATTCTTCCTGGCTGCTCAGCTCAGGAAAGAGGAAAAGAAACCATCTCTTTCCTATTAGGTACAAAGGGCCACAATTAATCTCACTGGCCTGTTGGTCATGCTCTGTGTAGTCACTTAAACCAGCTTGCTTAGTCAAGGCTTTGCTAGATAGCAGTAGGACAGATAGATAGGGAGGGAGGTAAGATTTATTGGAGGAAATGGCTTATAGGATATAGAAACTGGGGAGTCCCACAGAAGGTTCTCTACAAGCTGGAGACCATAAAATGCTAACAGCATAACTGAGTCTAAGGCTGAAGGGTTCAGAGCAGTGACAATTACGATGCAACTCTGGGGTTGAAGGCCTGAGAATTTTGGGTACTACCGATATGAAACTAAAAGTCCAGATACCAGGATTGGAAAAGTGGTGTATTCCTGCTATAACATACTCATTGGCTTTTCTTTTTTTGTTTTCTCTAGAGAATCTATCCACATTAATTCTACTTAGTCCATTAATATTCACATGTTAAAATATCTTGATGAGCATGCTCCCAAATAATTATGTTAGGATGTTCATGAATATTTGTCATGAATTCAATGAATTTGATAACTATAATCATCCATTTCATCAGGGCATATTCTCTGACTATCCAGGTTTGGGTCACTGACTTGGAGCTGGGAGTGGATTGGCCTTATCCCAGTCCCATGGGGGTAAGTAGGGAAGTCATGTTGGATGGGTGTACTTAGGTACTGTCATGAGAAAGGCGAATTTACTGGGGATGGTGTTCAGGATTTGAATAAGTCTTTCTTATTTAGGAAGGAAAAGCTGGAATCAGGAATACAAGATGATCTAGAGTTATGTTATATGGTACCTTTGACAAGTTGTTTTCCATTCTTTAAAACTCTAAGGCATAGTCTGGGAAGACATTTTACCACCTCTTTGCTTAGTTTTTCATTTTTTTTTTTCAATCCTGGTGCTTGAACTGCCTGTCTGGGCACTGTCTGGGCTTTTTTTAAAATTCTTTTTTCTCAAGGCTAGCACTCTTCCACTTGAACTGCAGTACTACTTGCAGCAGTGTGTGTGATTCATCTGAGACAAGCGCCTCATGGACTTTCCTGCATAGGCTGCCTTGGAACTTTGATCCTCAGATCTCAAGCTCCTGATCAGCTAGGATTACAGGTATGAACCACCAGCAATCTCCATATCCCCTTTTTTAAAGAAATGACACAGCCGGGCTCAGTGGCTCATCCCTGTAATCCTAGCTACTCTGGAGGCTGAAATCTGAGAATCATGGTTCAAAGGCATTAAAGAACACAAGACTCTAATCTCCAATTAACCACTAGAAAACAAGAAGTGGCACTGTGGCTCAAGTAGGGCGGCACCTAAAGAGCTACCTTGAGCTGAAGAGCTCAGGGACAGTGCCCAGGCCCAGAGTTCAAGCCCCATGACCACCCCCCCCCCCGCCCCGCCTCGCAAAAGTGATCGGCAATAATTCAACTTTGTAAAGTCACAGAAAGAAACATAAAGATGAAGTCAGACATTTATTGACATATAAATGACACATGTTCTCCATGAATAATGTTTATATCTCTTTCACTTCAAGTCTGAACTCTGTTTAACACTAGCTGACATTTACTGGTATGGCTACACCCAAGTCTCCTTGCTTCTTCAGGAATCTTTTTTCTTTCCTTCTTTCTTCCTTCCTTTCTCTCCTTTCCTTTTTCTTCTTCCATCTTCTTTTTTCTTCTTCCATATTCTTTCCTCCATCCTTCCCTTCTCCTAATCTCTCTCCCTTTTTCTTTTTCTTTTCTTTTCCGTCCCTCCTTTTACCTTGTCATAACTTCCATCTTATTTTTCCTCCCCTCTCTTCTTTATTTCTTCTCTTTCTCCTGCTCCTCTTTTTCCTCCTTCTCTTCCTCTACTTCTTTCCTCCTTTGCTTTCTTCCTTCCTCTCCTCTTCCTTTTATCCTTATTCTATCTTTGTATGCATCTTTCCTTTGTTTGACAAATACTCTTGAATCATCTATGTGCAAAAGACTGTATTAGCTTTTGGAATTCAACAATGAGCAATCCATAGGGGCCTTGCCCTTCTAGAGCTTGTAGTTCATTGAGAAGAAAAATATTAACCCATCTATATAATATATATGGGTCTCTGATTATAGATCTTGTATAGATTTTATTATGTGCACATGATGGGAAAAAAGTACAGAAATCAACTGAATTGAATTCTTTTTCTTTTTCTTTCTTTTTTTTTGTTTTTTTGTCGGTCATGGAACTAGAACTCTAAGCCTGTGCGCTTCAGCTCAGCTCAAGACTAGCACTCTACCACTTTGAGCCACAGTGCCACTTCTGGTTTTCTGGTGGCTAACTGGAGTTAAGAGTCTCATGGACTTTAGTGCCTGGCTGGCTGGCTTTGAACCTTGATCCTCAGATCTCAGCCTCCAGAGTATCTAGGATTACAGGCATGAGCCACCAAGCCCGGCTTTGAATTCATTTGAGTTGAAATCTAAGAATTAATCAAGTGAAGGATGGTTTACTGAGTGAGACCATGATGGCAGGAGCCGGTGCATGTGAAGTCCTTGAAGCTCTATGGAGCACGATGTGTTCTACAAACTGAAGGGAGGTCATTGCTGCCTCAAGCAAAGACATTCAGACCTGGCATAGATTCAGATGGACTTAGAAATCAAGGCAGAAGTCAAGTGAAGCAGGAAAAGCATAGAGCATGTTGAAAACCTGAAGTATTTTATAATTATAAAAGGAACAAAATACAATTGTCATTGTGTTTCAAAAAGGCATCTCTAGTGGCTCATCCTCAGATACTGGAATAATTGATAAAATATTCAAAATTGAGATGAGTCGATATTTCAAATACTTAAATTTGAATTTCCTTTGACATATCCAACTAACAAATGTTGAGAAGGCTCCTGGAAAATTAAGTTTGAAGCTCAGAATTGGAGTGTAGGATTGGAAATTTAAAGAAAAAAAATGGCCATACTGGAAATGTGAATGCCAGGTCTCATGATCGTTACACACGTTATCTAGCAATTGAGTCACACTCCCAGTCCATTTACTTTCAGTTTGTTTTTCAGGCAGGGTTTCATACTTTTACCCAGACTAGCTTTGGACTATGATTGTTATACTTTTACCTCCTGAGTAACTGCAACTACAGGCATATACCACTGTGCATGGCCCAGGAAATAAAAATTTAAAGACTTGTTAATTTTTATTTATATTTCAAATATGTGGCAATATATATAAAATATATATATGTATATGTTTACCATGATACAGAATGAGTGGGGGAAGAAAGAAGAAGAGGGAAGAGAAATAGATAGGAGAGAAGACAGGAAGAGAGGAGAGAAGAGAGGAGAGGAGGAAAGGGAAGGAGAGAAGATGTGAAGAAGAGGAGAGGAGAGAAGAAAGAAGGAAGACTAAAAAAACTCAAGGTTAGGAAGGTTCACTTTGGTCTTGAAAACCCCCTTGAGGTATAAGAGAATGAGGTGACAGGTAAATCTGAGATGGAACAGACCGATAGGTAAAAGGAAAACTTGGAGAAGGTGTGGTTAGGGAAGGAAAGGATAAACACTGATTCACAGAGGAAGAAATGATCAGAAACTGAAACATCACAAGGAAGTCAAGTATGACCAAGACTTGTCATGCACTGGGTCTGGAGGTGCTGAAGTCATTGGTGGCCTTAAGTAAGAGTTGTTTGGGGAAAGCTTGGTGTGCAAGCTAGATTGCAGTGGGCTGAAAGTGACTCAGATCCTGTATTCACAGGTCTCTTGTCTTTTGATTTTGCCTTTTTTATGATCCCATGTCTGCCCTTTGAACCTGGCCTTGAGTCTCAAAGACTTGATTCAACTTCAATTTCCAGCCCCTTTTCCATTCCAATTAATCTCTTTATTAACCCATTTCTTCTGTCTAGCCCATCCAGAATCCCAGACAGCAAATGAGTGTGATTCCTTCAATGAAGATAATTGAAGCTTTTCCCATCCAAGAATACAATGTGGACCCCAGACTTGCCTCAGGCTTGGCCACTAATTGTATAAAATTGGAGAGTTGCTTAACTTCAGTTTCTTCATCTGTGAAGTAAGCACTAGTCATACCTATCATGCCATGTTATTGTGATGATCAGTGTTTTTGATACTTGATTGTTCTCAATAAATCTTGGTTCCCTTTCTCTGCCTTTCCTAGAAGAAAGCAAACTTCCTTTAGCCATCTACTGTGGTATATTCCCACGTTTAAAGACATGTTTCTAAAGTGACATGTTGCAATCAAAGAATGCAAATGTTCCCATGGTCATGTTTCTTTAGTCACCAAACAGTTATTTCTCAAATACCTTTCAATGTGACAATCAACGATTTGGGCAGCCAATGGTCTAATGAAGGAGGCAGACACATGTAAGAGAAGAAACGACACAAGAACATGATCACAAATACAAAAGGCACTAAAAGACAAAATACGTTCAGATTGCTTCAAGTTTAGCTAACAGAGAGGGATTTTAAGAGAAGTTGATATATAAGTTGCCATGTTAAAAAAAAAGACAGGACATTTATGTCAACAAATGACAGACAGTTATTGATAGGGTAGACAATAAGATATTTTCAGAAACTACTGAGTTGTGATGGTTTGTTAACCCCTAGACGGTACCTCTAGGTGTCTCTATGTGTATTACCTTTCTGCATTTTTCTTTTTTTCTTTCACTACCTGCCGAGTGATAAGCACTTACTATTTGTAATCCCTTTGTGGGCTGACAAATCCTATAGTCATCTGACTAGAGTTACATAGGATGGAAATGAGATTGGCTTTGGAGGAGGTCTCTCCCCATGAATGACATACTCAAGGCCTGAACTTTGTTCCAGCTCATTTCATTTCCCAGGACCAATTTGGCTCCTGGGTTTGGGACAAATGACATTCTAGGTTAAGTGATCTTTGCGTAAGTAAGGTGTTGCTGTGTAAATCTCAGTGATTATAACGGGTTACCTTTACAAATGAGGTGGCCAATTGAATCTATGTAGTGACCTTGTATATATAGGGTTCCCTGTAACTCTAGGAGGGCCTCAGGGCAAACACATAGACTAGTTCTCTATCTGATTTGGTGGTTTTTCTGACTCTCTAAGGACTGCTGACATGTTTCCCACATAATGAGAATCACACACCCTTCTAGCTCTAGTAACTGTTAGGAAAATGGAGGAGAATGGAAGAAGAATAGTTGAGGACTGTTGATTAAGGAACAGCACGGGGCACCAACCTTCCTGAAGGATTGGAAGTTGTGAGGCTGAGCTTGGATGGAAGCTGGGGTTTTATGGGGTCTAAGCAAGAGAGCAGAAGCCATTGGGTCAAGGGATATGGGGGCTTCCCAGTTGGGCCCACAATGGGAGATTTACAGCTAGGCTTAGATAGATGACCCTGCTGGAGTCAGGCACTCTATCTTTGGTGGCTTGCCTGCTATCTGTATATCCCTGGCGAAAACATGGTGGAAACCAATCCTTCATATTCCATTTTTGGATGCTTATAAAGAATGGGCCCAATGGGGAGAGGCATGTCTTTCATCTAGGATCTATGGGTACATAAAAAGAATGGACTATGAGGGGAGCAACTTAGAGCTATGAGAGCAAAGCAGATTCCCATCATTAATTACCCTATCTTTGCTTTCCTTGGATAGATAGCCTGGCTTAGGAAAACTACTGGGAATAAAATGAAATAAAGTTGGAGTAATGCCTATATGTCTCACCTGCTAAGCCATGTTTATGGCTGCTTAGTAAAAGTCATTAAAAAAACTCAGAGAATTTCCATTTATTTGAACTTAAGCTTAACTAGGCACATAGAAGAAAGAATAGAAGAAACGTGTTTATATAATAACATCTCTGCACAATTTCAACTGAATTAACCTGCAGGGGCAGTCTGCCAAGAAAACCTAATAGGGAGTAGAGGAAAAAGAGCAGAATGCTAAAACAATATTCTTTCCTTAAAAGGAATTGGGAATTAGTATGTTTTCTGACCCTTCCTTTCAATATCTGCCATGCAGAAAAATTCTTCCTTTTACTTTTCTTTTCCTCTCTTTTTTCTTGTTTTATGCATTAGATATGTTTATTGGATTCAGGTGCCAAAACTCTTGCTGTTTTTACTCATCCAGAATATACTGAAGCTTAAAACATATTCCTGGAAAAGGCACTAGCAAGCAAGACATTGCACCACCAGGCAGGTGTACAACTACTTTCTTTCTTTAAAAATGTTTTATTATAATTAATAGAGGGGTTACAGTTATATTTACCTGATAGAATGAACATTACTTCACAAACTTCTCATGTTTTTGTCCTCATTTCCTTTTGTTCCCCTACCCCCTCCTCTCATCTCGTTCCCCCTTTCCATATCCTATTTCAAATAAACAAATGAACATATAGATAATATACCAGATTACAAGGTAAGATACTGTAACAATATGAGAATAACCAAGGCACAACAAAAGAGATGAGAAATAACATAGTACATTAAGAACAACAATCACTCATTATATAGCTCTGGAGGTACTTTCATTTAGCCTCATCCTATCTAGGTTTTGAGCTATTGTAAACCTCTTATAAGTGAGTCCAAGTTTTGTACTAATTGTTACAAATGAGGGAAACCATTGAGCCTATGTTCCTTTGAGTCTGGCTTACTTCCTTACTTCACTTAACATAATTTTTTCCAAGTCTTTTTATTTCCTTACCAATGGGGCGATGTTGTTCTTTCTGACAGCAGCATAGAATTCCATTGTGTATAAATACCACATCTTCTTTATCCAATCATCTACTGAGGGGCATCTAGGTTGGTTCCATATCTTTGCTATGGTAAATAGTGCTGCAATGAACATCATTGTGCTAGCAGGTTTAGTATGTCCTTGTCCTCTCCTTTTTCTTGGCCTTCCTTTTCTCTTTTATTCTCTTTTTATTATTTGTTTTGTGGTGCTAGGAATTGAGCCTAGGGATTTGCACATGCTCAACAAGCACTTGAGCCATGCTTGTACACCTTTCGTTTTTGAGATAGCATCTCACTGACTTTGCCTAAACTTCCCTTGGTCTTGAGATCCTCATGCCTCTGCTCTCCCAGGATTATGGGTGTCTATCACCAGACCTAATTTCAAAATATTCTTTTTTTTATCTTTATGGATGTATCTTCTACTTCTGATTGGTTTCTGGGGAGACAGAGGAAAATAAAAATCAATTTCATTTTGTTCTCTGGATGTTCTTCTTGAAGTACAAATAATCTATAAGTACTGAAAGAAATGCAAGCTCGAACACCATTGACACCAAGCATGAATGGCAAACATTATAAAGAACAACAAATCCTGGCGATGATACTTGTGGGAGGGGGCAGCATGAGGCACTCTTCTGTGTGGTTGGTAGGAATCTCAATTCATGCAGCCACTATGGAAATCAGTATGGAGAGGACCCTAAAATAAAGAAGAGAACTCCCAAATGATCCTGTAATACCACTCCTGGACATACAGCCAAAGAAATGTAAGCATACAATAGAGATACCTGTACACCATGTTTATAGCAGCAGTACTCATAACAGGCAAACTGTGGAAACAGGTACCGATGCATAGATAAAAGAAATGTAGTATATGTGTGCAATAGAGTATTATTTGGCTATAACAAAGAATGAAACTATGCCATTTTCAGAATAGATGAAACTGGAAGTCATTTAAATAAAATAAGTCATACTAAGGAAGATAAATACTGAATGCTCTCTCTCATGCACAGAATCTAGACCTAGAAAACCATGAATGACAAATGTAAAGCTGTTTTGTAAGCAGACACTAGCAGAAGGATAGGGCAGAAAAGGAAAACTTGAAGGTGCGGGGTTGGGGGGGAGTGAAAAATTGAAGAATTTTTTCCATATATTTTTTTAATATAATCATTTTTATTGTAATTAATAAAAGGGTTACATGATATTTGCCAGATAGAAGGTGCATTAATTCACTTACATTGATACCCTTTCACATGTCTTGGTACCCTTTACCCTTCCCCTCATCCCCCCCCTACCTTCTCTTGGTTTTCCCCCCTTCCCTATCAAATTTCAAATAACCAAATACAAATGAATCCAATGTATCAGATAACAAAGTGAGATACTGTAACAATATGAGATATCCAAGGGACAGCAAAGGAGATGAGAGATAACATAGTAGATTAAGGACACCAATCATTCGTTATATGGCTTTTGTTTCAATATCCTGGAGGTCCTTTCAATTAGCTTCATACTATATGGCCTTATGTATCAAGATTTTGCTCTATTGCAGATCTCTGCTAGGAGAGCCCAAGGTTTCTACTGATTATGACAAATGAGGGAAACCATTGTCCATATATTTTTTATTGTAATAAATAGAAGGGTTACATTACATTCACCAAATGGAAGGTACATTACTTCACATACATTGATACCCTTTCTCATGTCTTGGTCTCCATTCCTTTCCCCCACCCACACCCTCATCTTTTTTTCCCCCCTTTCCATCCAATTTAAAATAACCAAATACGCATATATCCAATATATCAGATAACAAAGTGAAATACTGTAACAATATGAGATAACCAAGGGACAGCAAAAGAGATGAGTGATAACATAGTACATTAAGGACAACAATCACTCATTATACGGCTTTTGTTTTTATGTCCTAGAGGTCTTTCCATTTAGGGTCGTACTGTACGGCCCTATGTATCTAGGTTTTGCTCTATTGCAAATCTCTGCTAGGAGAGTCCAAGGTTTCTACTGATTATGGCAAATGAGGAAAACCATTGTGCCTATGTTCCTTTGAGTCTGGCTTACTTCACTTAACATGATTTTTTCTAAGTCTTTCCATTTCCTTACAAATGGGGAGATGTCATTCTTTCTGACAGCAGCATAGAATTCCATTGTGTACAAATACCACATCTTGTTGATCCACTTATCAACTGAGAGACATCTGGGTTGGTTCCATATCTTTGCTATGGTAAATAGTGCTGCAATGAACATTGTTGTGCTGGTGGATTTAGTATGCCCTAGTTTCTGGATGGTTGGGTAAATGCCAAATAGTGGAATTGCTGGGTCATAGGGGAGCTCTATGTTTAGTCTTTTGAGGAACTGCCATACTGCTTTCCATAGTGATTGAATGAGTTTGCACTCCCACCAGCAGTGTAGTAGTGATCCCTCCTGGTCACATCCCCTCCAGCATCTGTTGTTTTTAGTTTTCCTGATCCTGGCCATTCTAACTGGAGTGAGGTGGAATCTTAGGGTTGTTTTGATTTGCATTTCTTTTATGGTCAGAGATGTTGAGCATTTCTTCATGTGTCTATAGGCCATTTTTGTTTCTTGTTCAGAGAAGACTCTCTTTAAGTCTTTGGCCCATCTTTTAATGGGATGGTTGTTTCTTTGGAGATTAGTTTTGGAGTGATTCAATTTTTTGAGCTGTTGATATATTTTAGATATGAGGCCTTTGTCCGTTGTATGGTTAGTGAAGATCTTCTCCCATTCTGTAGGCTTCCTAATTAATTTACTAGCTATGTCCACATTGTGAAAATGACAATCTTGCCACGGGCTCCTTACAAATTCAATGTAATACCCATCAATACCCCAATGTCATTCTTTAAAGAAATAGAAGAGGCAATCCAAAATTTCACATGGAATAATAAAAGACCCCTTATAGTAAAAACACTTTTTAGCCGAAAGAACAATGCAGGAAGAATTTCAATCCAAAGTTTAGACTCTATTACAGAGCTATAATAATCAAAACAGCTTGGTACTGGCACAAGAACAGGCCTGGAGACCAATGGAACAGAACTGAGGACCTAGATATTAAACCACAGACCTATGGCCACTTAATCTTTGACAAGAGAGCCAAAAAAATAGAATGGAAGAAAGACAGCCTCTTCAACAAGTAGTGCTGGTAGAACTGGTTAAGCACCCGTAGAAAACTAAAGTTGGATCCTTCTTTGTCATCCTGTACTAGAATTAACTCCAAATGGATCAAAGACCTCGAGGTAAAAGCTGACACACTGAAAACTTTACAAGAAGGAATAAGAGATACATTAGGCTTTCGTGGCACAGGTCGAAACTTTCTTAATAAGGACCAAGAAACACAACAAATCAGAGAAAGGCTGGATAAGTGGGACTGCATTAAACTGCAGAGCTTCTGTATGGCAAAGATTGAAGAATTTTATACAAATGCCACTATGAAACTATGTAGGTTAGTTACAAGAATATGTTTGCCCTTAGAAAACAGACTTCAGCCTTAAAGAGTGCTCAAGGTTGCTAGAGGAAGAGTTTGCATGTATCTGATGGGAACTGTGCATGAATTTAAGACAGATAAAACTAGATTGTTTACATAATGTGTATTACATTTCTGTCACAGCTTTCCAAAAAACTACTCAGTCTTCAGAGAGCTACAGAACCCCCCCCCCTTACAAAAAAAATAACTCACAACTGAAGGATGGCTGTGAGCCTTTAGGAAAATCTCACAGAGCAATCAACAGACCTAGCAGGAGTGACTAAACCTAAGACTTCCTCACTGTGTTATCTTAAACAAATCACCTAATCTACTTTGATCTTTATCCCTCTATTTATTTATTCATTCTTTTGTTTGTTTGTTTTTGTCAGTCTTGGGGCTTGATCTCAGTGCCTAGGACTTGCCCCTGAGCATTATTGTTCAAGGCTAGCACTTTACCATTTGAGCTACAGCTTTTGTCAGCTCTTTTGGTGCTTAACTGAATATAAGATGTCTCACAAACATTCCTGACTAGGCTAGAGAGTCCTTTGAGAATCAACCCCGTGAGTTATTAGGATTACAGGCTTAAGCCCTCAGCACCCAATGATTCCCTCACTTAAGAAAAATAACATTTTAAAAATGGATTTCTTTTCTATAAACATTATTTTATACAATGATATGCCCATAGGTTTGAGCCTTTGTGATCCTCTCCTAAGAATATCCTCCTTCGGTCTCACTGTATGAATGTCTAAGGACCTGTATGGTTTATCATGTAATGAACTCTCAGAAATGGAAACAGTTTTTTTTTCCTTTGTTGCTGTTTTTTTTTTCCCTGTACATTCTGTCTTTTTTTTTTTTTTTTTTTTTTGCCAGTCCTGGGCTTGAGCTCAGGGCCTGAGTCCTGTCCTTGGATTTTCTCAAGGCTAGAGCTCTACCACTTGAGCCTCAGCACCACTTCCGGCTTTTTGCTATGTATGTGGTACCGAGGAATCGAACCCGGGTCTTCGTGCATGCCAGGCAAGCACTTTAACCACTAGGCCAAACTCCCGGCCTGTACATTCTGTCTTATTTGTAGGTTTATCTGTTTTGAGGAGGGCAAGGGTGAACAAATAAATGCAGCAGTGATATTCACAAGATACTACATTGAAAATGAACTATACAACTTGTGGGTGGGGATAGGAGGAAAAACCTGAGAAAGAATGAGAGAAGGGGTGACATTGTTAAAAAAAAGAAATGCACTCCTTACCTGACTTATGTAACAGAAACCCCTCTCTATATCATCACAACAAGACATATATATGTATTCTATAATATATATTAAAATGGATTTCTTCAGCTTTGAAAATGTAGCTTGTGTAGATAAATAAGGAATTTCTAGGGCTAGGTGAAATCTACAGTGAATTTATAGAAGTCTTAAGAATTGGATGTTCTACAATAGATATAGTAAGAAATAATGCTACTTCTTGTATAGGGTGAGGTAGAGATAGTTGTTAATGAAAACATTTCTTAGATGGTTGTCATTGTTATTACCACTGTCAAGTCTGACACTGAAATTACAGTATTTCATTTATAATCATAATATGACCTACCCTACCTTTCTTTTCTCTTTTTTCCTTCCTTCCTTTTTTATTAATACCGATTCTTTTCATCATATTTCAACTGTGAAATTTAACAAACAAGTATTCAAGAATGCAATCTCTATATGCAATCATGGGCACATAAATGTAAGAACAAAATTAAGCTGGGAGTTTGTATGCCATAGATACATATCGATCTATATAATATATCAGTATGCTATAGGATATATATATCCCATCTTCCATATTTCTTTTCCTTCTCTCTTTCCTCCCTTCCTTCTTTTGCCAGTTCTAGATCTTACTTTCTTGCTTAGCTTTTTTGGCTCAGGCTGTTGTACTACTTGAGCCATGTCTACACATTTCACTTTTTGCTAGTTAACTGGAGATAAGAATTTCAATATATAACTATCCTACTTGGCTTCAAACTGGGATCCTCAGATCTCAGCCTCCTGACTAGCTTGGATCATAGCTTTTAGCAACCAGAGCCTGGACTGCCTGCCTGCCTGCCTGCCTGCCTCCCTGCCTCCCTCCATCCCTTCCTTCCTCCTTCCCTCCCTTCATTCTTCTTCCTTCCTTCCCTCCTTCCTTCTCTCTCTTTTATTCTGTTTTATTGTTGTTTTTCATTAGTAAGTATTAACCATTTTTTACTTAATAGATCTAGCACTATTGATTTTCAAAGACTTTGCTTCAACCTTAGATGACTTTTTCTTTTTCAAAATAGTAAGATGATTACCTGGCTATTTTATTGTGGTCTTCTCAGAAATATTTTAATTTAGCCAGAAGTTTTGAATTTCAGAGACCACTCTGATAAAAAGGGGTGAGAATAAATCAATTTTATTTGAGTGTTTATTAAAGGCTGAAAATAGCCTTTTGAAAGAAAAGTTCTCTTTACTTAGAACCTCAGCAGTTGAAGTGATTTGTTGGAACTTTGGCAGTTGGCATTTCATATTTTAAGGAGAAGAAATTGGGAGAAGGGGAAAGGATTTTTTTCCCCCTAGCAGTGAAAGGCTCATCGAATCTTCATTTTGGTTTGTCATTCCTCACTTTGAGTCATTTACATTAGTTCTTACTTGACACTTCTACATTCCAGTAGAGCCAGTTTTGATGACTCTATTTTTAGCTCTTAACCTCTCTTCCAGCCTTTGCTTCTGCCAAAAGTTGAAGATTAGATTTCATTTCATGGTTTCCATTGCTTCCTAGAGCCCCACCCAAACATCTTCTGGCTCTCTGGCTGTCTGGTGGGAAAATGTCTTCCTTTCTCCACAAGGAGGAACCCATTGAAAACAATCTTTATGTCCCCACAGGGATAGGAGAGGTGATGTCTTTCTGGAAGGAGAAGGCCTTTGTTTTCTGAGTAGTGATGGTAGCCCAGCTGGAGTCCATTAGATGTGAGTCTTCTTGATGGGAGCTCCTTGGTGTGAGCTGGCAACCAGGCTGCCTGCCAGCAGCTTCCGCCCTGGGGGGCTCTCAGAACCCAGCCCTTGCAGTTGTAGCTGCTCAGTCACTAGTGTCATTTATTCTGACATTTATGCTTCCCATTGGCTCCCAGGAGCAAGGATCCCCCAAAAGGTCTCTTATGCCAAATGCTCTGAGAAGAAATTTGAGTCACTTTTTTTTATTTGGAAATTGATAGAATTCAGTATTTCTTCAGGGATTCCTGTCCCTTATGTCCCTTGTTACATCCTTGATGCCAGAGAGTTGTTCTTCTGAAGGTCATCTCTTGGCTTATTCATAAAAACCCTTATGATAGGAACTTTCATACCATGTTCTCCCTCAAGTTGTGATTTGTACATTTATCTGTTCACTCTCTCATTGGTGACAGAATATCACTTTCATGTCAGATACTGCTACGTGATAGGGACTTCCACAGAAAATTTCAAATTGGATGACTGTTTGAGGAACAGGCAATTTTGGATGATCCAAATTAAAAACAGAACAAAGCATAAACAGTTAGAATGCTTAGGTGATAGCAGAGATGTGTTTGGATAAACCAAGAGAGGTTTAATTCTGTCTCCACAATTCTGTCTTCAGGGAGGAGATACTGGTCGTCTCTTTTGGAATGTGCTTGGAGAGAAAAAGATAAGATTAGAAAACACACAGGTAAAAGATGTGGGGTGACCTGTAAGATTGCTATTATTGCTTGAGGATAAGTTTTTAGAAATAAGGATTTGCTGGGAGTAGACCTTGACAGAAAACAAGGGTGATGTGCATTATGGACCCTTTGCTAAGGAATTCATGTATATTCTATGGGAAAATGCTACTGCAAGAAAGACAAGAATAAACTCTAGCAATGATATTCTGGCAACATGGAGGGTTGGCAGGCACTAGGCGAATCCTGGAGGAAGCTTGCAGTGGCTGGTAGTATTGCAGGGTGGGGCTACCTTTTCTCATAGTAAGGGAGTAGAAGCGGGATTAGAAGTTGACTTTAAATTCAATCTACAGGTTATTAAACACTTGGTGAATGATTGCTTTTTGTTTGGAGTCTTAGCAATAACCTAAATAGTGTGTTTCTCACAAGTAGAGGATTAATTTACTCAGGAGAGATACGTTTATTTCCTATTGACAAAGTAGAAGTTAGAGGGATTGAGTCATTCTCTCAACACTAGGAGAATCTCAGCATGTTGGCTTAATTTCTCATTTCACACCCCTCCAAGACAAGTTGTAATTGAATATCTACTAGGAATCAGCAGTAACTTCAGATGATGAGATTAACACCTTGCTCTTTAATGAACACAGCACATGACTGCAATAATATTTGTACAAAAATGTGGTTTACAGCAACCAGGATGATCTGGTTTCTGTTTTCTTCCCACTTTGCTCTATTTGTTTTTTTAACACCATAAAACTGCAATATAAAAATACTCAAGTTTTCAAACCAAGACCGAGGCCCTTACACACACTACACACACACACACACACACACACACACACACACACACACACACACACAGAGAAAACAGCTCATGAGGTTTCAATAGGCAGTTACCCAACCATGTGACACATACTCTGAGTAAAACCCTCCACAAACACCATCCCAGCAGGATACCAGAGCTGGCATTTCTTCTTTTATGGTATATGGGCCTTTTTGCATTTTTATATTGCTTGTGGATTATTAACGTGTGAAAGTGGTTCAGATGCCATTTTCATTGTTATAAAACATTAGGTACTCACATGTAAAATGTGTTGTCCCAGACTCTTGTGAACTGGGAAACAAACACAGGCATTGGAAGTGAGCAGCTTATAAACCATGGTTATATAAACCATGCTAATAAACCACTGGTAAGTCAATGACAATTGAAAAATAATGGAGCTGGCCAAATTAATGCCATCGAAATGGTAATGTCGACAGACTATTTTGACATTTATTTATTTATTTACTTCCTTATTTCCTGTCCTGTGGCTTGAACTCAGTATCTAGGTGCTGTCCCTGAGCTTCTTTTCCTCAAGGTTAGTGCAATATCACTTGAGCCACATGCCATTTTCAGCTTTTTCTGAGTGGTTTAGTTTTAATTATTTTTTAAAATCTATGTGCCAGTGATTGTATATAGAAAATTCCTTCTTGAATACTTGTTTGTTAAACATGACATTTGAAATATGATGTAAAACTCAATGTTAATTAAAAAAAAAGAGTTTCATGGACTTTCTTGCCCTGGATGGCTTTGAACTGTGATCATCAGATCTCAGTCTCCCAAGTAGCTAGGATCGCAGGTGTAAGCCATCAGCATCCAACTTAAATATATTGATTTATGATTCCTGTTTCTCCCTCAAAATTTACATGCCGCTCTAGGATTTGGTATCCAACCAGCTATTCTGGAGAGGCTGGCCAATTCTTAAATCTCCCAGTTTCATTAGACTGGCAACACAAAGACAGACATGTCATCAGCTGACAGTGGGTAATTCTGTAAAGAGAAGACCCACAATTTGTGGGTAGTCTTTAGAACAGCCAAACCCTCAAGGACTCTTTGCTGTTGGTTGCTGACATTGTGAATGGCAACATTATCCTCCTGGACCCTCCCTCCATTTCTTTGTGTTCTGTGACAAATGATGCAGGAGGATTGTAAATGGTGGTAGGCCCTTTTCATTCTCAAAGATCTTCTCCAACACTCATAGAGATGAGTATTCAAAACCCATGTTTGCCTAAGAAGATAGATCAGTTCTACTAACATATTTGTTTAGATTTTACAGAACCAGTTTCCTGAAACTGGTGGTGCTTATGCCAGAGCGGAGTGACCATATGCCAGAGGAGCTAGGATTGGACTTAAGATGGGACTGATGAATGTCCAGCTCAATGATTTTATGATGGGCAATTAAGTTATTACATAATTAAACCTTGTAAATCAATGATGACATGTACAGTCAACTGTCCAAATATTAGACATAGATTTAATGGAAGATTTAGATGATGAACTCTTGCTAGTACTAGAGTTTGTGAGGGGGGGAGGTTGGGAAAGAAGTCTAACATTAAAATGTTATATATGTGCAACTATTATATATTTAGAAATCAAGATAAAAAGACAAATCTTAGCTACTCCGGATTCTTAGATATGAAGGTCACAGTTCAAAGCCAGCCTGGATAGGAAAGTTAATGAGACTGTTTATCTCCAATTAACTATCAAAAGCTGGTAGTAGAACTATAACTCAATGGTAAAACACTAAATTTGATTTAAAAAGCTCAGGGACAACACCCAGGCCCTGAGTTCAAGCCCCACATGTATGAAAATAAACAAAAAATTAATGCCCACTCCTTTAGGATTAGGAGTATTTCCAATTCCTTATAAAAATTAAATATCTGCAAGCTCTTTTAGATTTTATATATAAGGGTGTAAATGTATATTATCAGAAACCTGTAGAAATTTAGACTTTAGTAATATATACTAAGATGTAAAAAGTAATATGTACAACAATATATGTATGATATATGTATAAAGATACAAACAATGCCACTCTAAATGGCACAAATGGGTTTCTGAAAAGTGTCTTACGTAAGGTGCTACTTACTAAAATCATTCTGTGTTAATGTAAATAATCAACAATTTGACCTTCAAGTCAACATTTTCTCTCCCATGGTTTTATCCCTTTTACAAAACCATGTCAATAAATTATCCAAACTAAGCAAAGTCGGATTTATAGTTGAATATCTGGCTGGCAACAGCTTCCACTGTTATGTGACTTTTTCCAGCCAGAACTTGTAAAATTAGCAAGAAATGAATGGTCTAGAAAAACAGTCTTACAAATGCTTCATCATCTCTGGCAGTCTTCTCAGATGATATTAGCTTCTTCCTTCTCTTAGCTTCTGGATACTTTGACCTTACTCTTAAATCTGTGTTTACTTGCTTGTCATCTACTGGCAAATGACTTCTTCAAGGTCAAAGACTGCTTTTTACTGGCAGTGAGTTAGTTTTTTTCTTTCAATTATTGCTTGTTTAGGAATTAAAATAGCACATGGCCATAATAAAAAAGCAAAATTATATTAAAAAATAAGTTACCAAAAATCTCATCAATAAGAAAACAGTTAATTATGACATCGGGGGTTCTTTTTTTTAGGCCAGTTTTTTTTTATTAAATTGTTTTCTTTTTATTGTCAGGATAATGTATAGAGGGGTTACAGTTACATTTGTCAGATAGTAGGTGCATTACTTCTCACACATTGATACCACTTCTCATGTTTTGCCCCCCCCACTCCCAATCATCTTGCTTTCCGCCAGGTGGTCTTAAATATATATTATTTTCTTTCTTTTTGGGGGGTCTCTTGTTTAATTATAAAAAGGCACAAGGAAATAGAACTTTTCCATATAACCCTAATAAGAGACAGCATGTGTGAAATCCCAAATGGTAAATATATTTCTGCCAGTCTATTCTCACATGACTAAAAGTATGTGTGCCCTTTCTGTTGCTTCTTTTCCTTTTTTCTATGGTGGGGACAGAAAAGCTGGTCCTGGGACTTGAACTCTGGGCCTGGGAACTATCCCTGAGCTAATTTTCTTTGCTCAAGACCTATCATACTACCAATTGAGCCACAGCTCTATCTTGGATTGTAGTCTCTTGCTCTGAGGGAAGCAAGCTGACATATTGTGAGATGTCTTGTACAGAGAAATATGGTCCAAGAAAAAACAACTCCTACTGTGAAAATAAATGAAGACTGACTAAATGAGAATAAATAAAAGCTATTCATTTGGAGTTTGTTTCAGCAAGAGAATCAGCCACTACCATTTGCATTTTGACAGACTCAATGTCTGTCAGGGGAATGAGGAGCCTGTATATTGGGAAAAAGCACATGACTGAATTTTGCCCTGATCAGAGGGTCATGACACAGGAAAGATGTAGGTAAATGACTACAAGAACATGTTATCAGAGGTCTATACTGACTTCCTCCTACTGGTCTTGAGTTAGAAGTGAAGTCAAAATTAAAGAAGCTGTCAGGTATTAGTCACGTCTTGATCCTTTAGGGTTGATTGATACAATTCTCTATTGCTGCTTTCCTGGATTATTACACAAGTCTGATTACAGCAGACTGGTTTCCTGAGTTGATAATTGCACACAATGGGTTGGTTTTCCAGGCAAATCATGGTACTTTGTGGTTAAGAGTTCTATTTCTAATCAAGGACTGGCCATTGTTGCTTGTCTATTCAGTTTCTTAGACTCTACTTTTGGTTAATCTTTTCTTTGTGAGAGGTAGAATAATTCAAGGAACACTAGAAAACCAGATTGTTGATTCTCTGAGATTTTCTCACTTATAGTTGTCATCAACTATGAGCATCTTTGGGACCTTTTGCCATTGTACCTTCATGTGAACCATCTGATGAGTGAGTGAATGGTTGTACAACTGTAAGTCTCTGGAAGAAGTTCAACCTATTATCATCATAACTATTGTGATAAAACTAAGAGCTACACTGGACATTGGTGGCTCACACCAGTAATTCTATCTGTTCTATCTAGTCAGGAGTCTATGATCTAAGGATCACGATTTGAAGCCAGGCTAGTCAGAAGAGCCCGTTAGACTCTTATCTCTAATTAATCACAAAAGCTGGAGATTGAGTTCCGACTCAAGTGGTAGAGAGCTAGCCTTGGGCACAAGAGTCCAGGGTCAGTGCGTGGACCCTGAGTACAAGCCCCAGGATAGGTACACACACCCAAAAGAAAGCAAGAAGGAAGAAAGAAAGAGAAAGGAAAGAAGAAGAAAGAGAGAGAGAAAAAAGAGCTATTATAAGGTGTTTCAAAATCAGGAACTCTGATTGCCCAACTTGGGCCAAGAGAATGAATTCCATAGGGCATGAGATTAATCTTAGTGAATTTTGTCTTAAGATGATGTATCACCATCTAGTTTGCTTTTTTGACCCAAGAGCAACCATATTATCAGGTACAGATATCATCATGACTATTCAACAAAAAAAAACCCTACAGAAATCTAGAACAATGACCATGTCTATCACTACTGATGAGAAGAAACTAAAACTGGTCTCTATTCTATCTAGGCAAGAAATGGTGTCATTATTAATTCTGTCCAAGCAAGTGCTAGGTTTATTTCAGTCTTTTCTATTTGTATGTTTCCCACTGATATGGACACTGCTCTAATTGATTACATAACAAACTGTCAGAAATTCCTCCAGTTTGTATGCCTAAAATAATTATCACTGCATATATTTAGGAGCTCACTTCTGAGTCCAAATTTCCAATGTTAATGATTTGTAGAATTAGGGCCTCTGTATAATGACATGTCTCAAAATACACCAGATCCTCTGTGTACAAGTTAGTAATATGTGCCAAAGAGGACTAGATGTACAAACCACACAGAAAGTAGGAATACATTTTTAGATTCAAAGGAATTTGACATGGCATAACATTGGCATCAAAGCCTTTCATCACACACACACACACAAACACACATAAACACACACATGTATACACATACACACACATGCATACACACACACACACATACACACACACACACACACGGATCTGTAGTAGTCATTTTCAGGTAGCATGGGGCCCACTGTCCTACAAAACTTGTCAAATTCAAATTCAGAACTCACTAGTGTCTGAAGGATAGTGTAGTAATTAGTTGGCTTTTCAGGAGAGGGAGACACTAGCAAAGTTGGAAGTTGTCCCATGTAAAGTCAATTGTCCACGTAGGGTCAATTGTCTGTGAAAGTACTGCGGAAACACCTTTAGCCTATGGTCTTGTTGGATGGGATTTCCCAGTGGTTTTTATTTTAGTAAAAGATGGCACTTCCAGAGGTCAGTGTGGTAAATCCTGGGGATAACCTAAGAAAGGTAATATGATGAGTAGATTGTGATACAATAAAGGAAGATGAAAACAGTAAATGAGTCATTATTGGTGAATGGCAATAGAAGGTTAATGAAACACAGAAAGAATAGGTAGGCAGATTATAAAAGACATTAGCATTTTACTATCCACCATATTTTACTTGTTCTGAAGGTCCAGAATATGGTGTAGAACAGTAGGTTGGTTGCTTGCTATTACGGATAGGTTTCTTCCGCTAGATTTCTGGCAGTCTTCAGTTAAGAGTTAGTTGGATGTACTGTGCTACTTATACATGAGTCTGAATTTTTTCCTTATTTGCAAAATTGGATTAAGGATCAACTCGACAGCTTCCCTGCTGTGCTTGTTGACAGAATCCCTTTCAATAAGATTAACAGCAGTCTTTCTCTTATAGGTAACATCGAACAGCTGAAGAACATGAAAATGGGAGATGTTCTGTAAATATCTGTTGCGGATAGGACCAAGATAGTGCTGGAGTCCTCCATGATACTTTGCCACATCTGCATGCAGCAGGGCTGAGTCTAATGCTGAGCATGCAAATGAGTGCCTTCTAGAGAATCAGTGTCCTCCACAGAGTGGACTGATGCTCATAATTGAAAAGGGCATTATCTTTGATTAGACCTTTATGGTTTCTTAAAGTTTTGACTATTTTCATTTAGGTTTGCTCTTGGTCTTTTTGGTTTTGGAAAACAATGTGGATATAAGGACAGTGTCTAAATAAAAATTCAACAATGTAAAAAAAAAGGAGAGTGTCATTTATTTATTTATTTATTTAAATAACAGTGGCACTTTAGAGACTCTAAAATAATGGCTTCCATAAAATGTTTGTCAATTATTGCTCTTAAAGTCGAAAGGCTCATGGTTAGAAATAAAAAAAACCACCCAGAATAGTTTTTATACAGTCTAACTGGGCTGTAACTTTTCAGCAGAGACATGTCTCAATCCACCCTGAAAATAAACATTCAATAATGAAAACGTATTCACATCCCATGGAGAGTGGCAGCTGAATAAAATCCATCTGAAGGTATTCCAAGGACTCTAGCCACTCCTATCTTCAATTTTTCCGAGATGATGTTGACAGAGGATGAGTGACCTTACAATGACCTCAGCTATGTTTTTGAAGTTTGCCCATTAGTGAGTAAATCAACATGAGTGTTGACTTAAGGAACTAACCAAGTTGTCTCTTCTATGATGAATAGCTTCATGGAGAAACTTAGGTAATACCTCCTGAAATCATCTGATGTCACTAAGCATCCTGTCTTAAGAGCACCAGAGGTTATCAAATGGAGGACACAACCACATTTTTTTTTTCATTTTTCTTTTCAGAAGGTGCCCAAGTATTGATATTTCTTAATTGCCTCTTAGAATCCATCTAGAGATTGGTCCCTGACATTTAGACAGAATCACATATTCAGTTAAAAAAAGACCTGAGTACTTCCTCTAGCTTCTTCAATGCAATTCTGTGTCTATGTCTGTGTGTGGGCGGGGTAGGGGTGTCCAAGGGTTTAAGCTCAGGGCCTGGGTGCTATCTCTGAGCATTTTTGTACAAGGCTAATATTCTATCACTTGGGGTACAGCTCCAATTGCAGCTTTTTGGTGGTTAATTCGAGATTAGAGTCTCATGAAGTTTCCTGTCTGGACTGGCTTCAAACTGTGATCCTCAGATCTCAACCTCTTAACTAGTTAGGGTTACAGGTATGATCCCCTGGCATCCCATTCTAGTTTAAACACAGATTTAAAGCTTGGTTTTAACTACAGAAAGTATGAATTCATCTGAAAGTTCCTTAGTATCCTGTCCAGTCAGACTGAGATTCCAGTACAGTGGGATCCCAGCACAGTGGGATTCTAGCTTCCATTGTATGTAACATTTTGTTAAACCTAGAAATCGCCACTGAAAAGAGATATAAGAATTCACAAGAAAAATCATAATTTTGCTAGAATGTAGTTCTTTAGGATATGATCTCTATAAAGAGGGCAGACATTGTTTCCAATAGGTATGAGAAGTCTATACTTTTTGGTTATTTTCTTCATGATTGTTATTCCAAATGGGATGAGACGGAATCTTAGTTTAGATTTAGGTTTGATACTCATTTCCTTTAAGGCAATGATGCTAAAAATTCTTATACGTACTTACATTTATATTTCTCTTTCTGAAGATTGTTCAATTCATCTGTATACTTATTAACTGATTATTTTTCTCTTGCCTTTTAATTGTTTGAGCCTTTATATTCTGGATATTTTTTAATCCATTGAATAGCTATTGAAGATTTAGCTATTCAGATGGATTGCAAATTCTGATGGCTAGAGGAACATTGTCCTGATTGAATAAACTTCTCAAAATTTATTTCTATAATTTATTTGAAGTCTTTTATTTATGTGGTATATCTTTCAACCCTGGTCTTGTTTTTTTTCTCTCTCTCTTTTTCTTTTCTTTTCTTTTCTTTTTTTCCAGGGCTGGGTACTGTCCCTAAACATTATTGCTCAAGCCTGGCACTCTACTACTTGAGCCTTAGCTCTACTTCCACGTTATTTGGTGGTTAAATGTAAATAAGAAGCCAGGTGTGAATGGAATTCTATGTTGCTGTCAGAAAGAACGACATTGCTCCATTTGTAAGGAAATGGAAAGACTTAGAAAAAATCATTAAGTAAGCCAGACTCAAAGGAACATAGGCCCAATAGTCTCCCTCATTGGTCATAATCAGTAGCAACCTTGGGCTCTATTAGCAGAGATTTACAATAGAACAAAATCTAGAGACATTAGGCCAAATAGTATGACACTAAATGTAAGGACCTCCAGGATATAGAAACAAAAGCCATATAATGAATGACTGTTGTGCTTAATGTACTATGTTATCGCTCATCTCTTTTACCATCCCTTGGTTATCTCATATTGTTACAATTTTTCACCTTGTTATCTGATATATTTTATATGTGATTAATTGGTTATTTGAAATTGGATAGGGAAGGGGGGAAATCAAGATAAGTGGGGGGAGGGAGGGAGGGAAATGGACCATGTCATGAGAAAGGGTATGCACCTTCTATCTGGTGAATATAATGTAACCCTTCTATTAATCACAATAAAAATTATTTTAAAAAAAGAAGCTGGGTGTGGTGGCTCACATCTGTAATACTAGCTATTTAGGAGGCTGAGATCTGAGGATCGTGGTTTAAAGCCAGCTCGGGCACTAAAGTCTGTGAGACTCTTATCTCTATTAACCACTAGAAAACTGGAAGTGAAGCTGTGGCTCCAGTGGTAGGTGGTAGCCTTGAGCTGAAGAGCTCAGGGACAGCACTCAGGCCCAGAGTTCAAGCTTCACAACTGACAAAAAAAAATTAAGAAAAATAAATGTAAATAAGAGTCTCACAGAATTTAGTGCTCAAGCTGGCAGTGAACTGAAATCCTCAGACATCAGTTTCCTAAGGATCACAGGTGTGAGCCACTATACCTGGCAGGTGTTTAGCTTTTTATTTTTATTTTTTTCATTTGTAAAAATTTGTTTTATGGGCCGGGAGTTTAGCCTAGTGGTAGAGTGCTTGCTTAACATGTGTGAGGACCTGGGTTTGATTCCTCGGTACCACATACATAGAGAAAAAGCCAGAAATGGTGCTATGGCTCAAGTGGTAGAGCTCTAACATTGAGAGAAAGCCCAATGACAGTGCCCAGTCCCTGAGTACAGGCCTAGGACTGGCAAACATAAACATTTTGTTGTTTGAAGAAGGGGGAACAGTTAAGTCAGACTTGGAGATCTAAGCAAATTGCACACAAGATGGTATTGGAGAGTTATTTTGCAAGTCATTCTTTAAGTGACCCTTTTTGTGTAAAAGATTGCTTGATGTTTTATCTATTGGTAATAGATCAAAAAGCAAAAGAATCAAGCTCCTTAGAAACAGAGACAAAATGATTTAAATAAGCTTTACTTGAATATATATGCATATATATATACACATATTGTTCTTTATTAAAATGTAAGAATTTCCTGTTAGGAGTAAGTCTCAGTGGAACACAGAAGGGTGAATATAGTCAAAGCACTTTATATGTATATGTGAAAATACATTTTTGAAGCCTGTTGAAATAAGAAGGCAAGGAATGGGGATAAGGGGGAGGGATAGAAAGGTTGTCCGACTGATGGGGTACATGTCACATATGAAAATATCACATCATAAGCCATTCACATGTTGAACATCTAATGGCTAATAATCTTACTAATATTAAGGGGGAGAGTAGGGAAAAGCAGTATTCAACAAGCTATGTACTCATTATCTTACCGTAACCCCTCTATTCAGCAGCTTTACAATAAAATTAAATTTACAAAAAGTTTATTGTTTGTGAAAAGTATATCAAGAGCTCCCGTTCCCTGGAAACCAGTGCCTGTTTAGATGAGTTAGGGCCACTTCCCAGCAGTCTCTGTCCTATCTGGCCTGAGGTTGAAGTCCAGTCATCACTTGTTAGGTCAAGGCGTGAGAGACTGCCATGGTGGCTGAAAAATCCTTAGAGTCATTATCGCCAGCACATCATTTTCCTCAGTCTGGAGAAGAAAGGAGAAAATCGGGAACTCTCGTTGCCCAGGCCCAAAAGCTCTTCACAGGGCTGGGTATCAGGCATGGGCATCACAATGGGCTCTGTGGTGAAGGCCTTTAGGGGGCAAGACACCCGGGCCTCTACCTGGGCAGGCTGCACACTGTCTTTGAGCTGGGCATCTGCAAATATTTTCTGTTCCTCGCTCTTTTCAATGTTGGAGGGGCCTGGCAGATGTGAAGTGGCCTCAGCATCGGTGGTTTTGGGGTCTGCAGGCATCTGGCCCTTGTATTCTGTGCCTTCACCCCCGAGGAGGACCAGAAGTTCCTGCAGCTCCTTTATCTTCCGCATCTTCTCCTGGGACAGCTGCTTAACACACTCATCTTTCTCCTTATAGAGCTGGTCCAGGACTTTCATCCGTTCATTGCATACCACTATGGAGTCGTCGAGGGCGCTGATGTATTTGGACAGCTGGGCACACCGGTGCTGGAGGTCCTCCTCTGGACTCTGGTCAGGCAGGGCCTGCAGGAAGCAGATTTTCGTCTTCCTCTTAGACACCCGCGTGTTCTGCTTGCTGTCCCCTGAGGGACCATGGTTCCTGCTCTCTGGGAACAGGGCCTGGTGCTCCAGCTTGGTCTGGCACTGGGCCGCCAGGTTGGCCAGGCACCTGTAGCGAGACTGCTGCTCCTGTAGCTGCTGGCTGAGTTTCACTTTTGTTACCTCAGCACCTGATTATGCTGTCAGGTAAAAGGCCTTCATGACTTGTGGGCTGTCCACAGCCTCTAGGATGGTCATGTCTGCTGGAGTTGCCTCCTCAGCCCTTTCTTCTTTCTCGTCCCTTTCTTTATCTTCTCTGGGAAAAGCTAGGAAGCTCAGCTGGGCCTGGAGTTGCTCCTTCTCTTGTTTAGTTGCTTCCAGGCATTTGAGAGTGTCCTGTAACTTTTGGGTCACCGTCAGGTCCTGCTCCTGCTGCTCCAGCAGCTGGGTGTGCCACAGCAGGTGCTGCTGTAGCTCCTCCTTCTCTGCACTCAGCTGCTGAGTGGAGACCATGTTCTCTTCACAGGTGGCTCTGAGCTCCTGCAGCTGAGCCAGGTACTGGGCATTGAGCTCCTGTAGACTCTTGGCTGCTTGGCAACTTCTCTCGGCCACCTCTCTCCACTCTTCTAACTCTTCCTCTCGCTGCTCCAGCTTCTCCTGGAGATGTTTCTTTTCCCGCTGCTCTGAGGTCAGGAGGCTGGTGAGCTGGTCCTTCTCAGTGCTCAGCCTGTGGAAAGTATCCTGCAGCTGCTCCAGCTGCTCTTTCAGTTCTCTCATTTGCAGGTCTGTGTATCTCTGGGTCTCAAGGATGTTGGGCTGAGCCTGGGCATGTTGATCCCATTCCTCCACCTTCTTCTTCAGTATCAGCATCCATTCCTGCTGCTCCAGTTTCTGGAGACGAGGCTCTGGTTTTCCTGAACCTGGATTTGAAGTTGTTGCTCCAGGTTTGAAGTCCTCCTGCATCTGGCAGGCCTGGGCCTGATGTTGCTGCTCAGCCTGAGATGGTCCTGCAGGGGCCTGAGCCTCTGCCATCTTCTTCTTCATTTCTGCCAAGTTATTCTCTAGGTCTACCATCTGCCACAACTCTTCCTCCCATTGCTCTGTGAGTCAGTTCATCTCCTGTGAGAGCTACCAGACCTTCTCCATCCACGTGGACCTTTCCACCCTTAAGTCCTCCACGCACATATCCCTCTCCAACTTCAATGCAGTCACCAGACTTCATATTCTCTACTTTCCTTTTCAGCACTGCCCCCTCCCCTAGTGCTTGTTGGAACTTTTCAATTCTCAACTTCATGTTGGACTTCTGGGTCCAGAGCATATCCAACTTCTCCTGCAATGATGCATTCAGTTCCTCCAGGTTGTCACATCTTCTGCTCTTTTCCTCGAGCTGCAGCTTCACATTATCCAAGCCTTGGATGAGCTGTCTGGTCTTCTGTTCAGTCTCCTTCTGCGTGGTAGTGAGTGCAGACAAGGCCATCTCTAGGTCTAAGCTGTGTTGCTGAGAAGCCTGCAGGCGGCTGGTCAGATCTTCATGCTCCACTTGTTTTTCGTTCGTTACCTGTTCTGTGTGGGCCAGGGCAGATTGTAAGTGGCCTTTTTCTGAAAGCAACATCTGTATGGCTACCTTGTGGTCTTCTAGCTCTACTTTCAATGTTTCTTGCATCTGGACCATCCTCTCATTTTCTGCATGCTATTGTTCCTGCAGGTCTTTCTCTACCTGCTTCAGTTGGTGGATTTCACTGAAGAGCTGTTGGTGTTTTAATTTGCTCCAGTCCAGGGCCAGCAGCAGGCATTGTTAGTGCCTCTCCTTGGTATTCTTGGGACCTGTGACACACTTGACCCTGGCTGCTCCGATTGTGCCCGAAGGCAGGCGAGGCTCAGGGTCAGCGTGGTCTTTGACTGCACCCTCACGTGAATTACAGATCCCAGTGGTGTTGGTCTTGGGCTTGCTTCCCCTTTTATTTTTCTTGTTTATCTTGAATTTTTCAGGTCCATGAGGACAGTTCTTCTGCGGACATTCCTGAAGTTGTTTCTTTCTTGGTCTTGTTCATTCAGACGTGCCAGCTCTGGGACAGGAAAGATGGACTGGCCACATTCCCAGGCTCTTTGAAATCTCCTGAACTTTCCCAATCACTAACAAATATGCGTGTAACCTAGTATATCGCCAAATCGTCTGGACTCTCTGGCTCACCATTCATCCACCCCTCTACCTTCATCAGCTGCAGGTAGAGAGAATACCAGTATTGCTAGGCAACAGGGAATGTGGGCGTGGTTCCAAGTATCGTATCCCATTGGTCAGCCAGAAACAGGAACTAATAGGTGGTGTGGCCAGAATATGGAGATCCAGGCAGAAAGAGTGGAGTAGGCTCCTTCAGTCCAAACCCCGTCTAACTCTGTCTGGTTTAGTTTGGGGTGAGTATGGGACTTGCTGTAGTTGGATAGGTGCAGTTTCTTTTTCATCTATTTTTCTTAAAGAATTTTTGTTTGCTGATCCTGGGGCTTGAATTCGGGTCCTGAGCACTGTCCTTGGGCTTTCTCCAGTCCAGTGATCTACCACATAAGCCACAGAAACATTTCTGGCTTTTTTTGTTTAGGTGGTACTGAGGAATCCAACCCAGAGCTTCGTGCATGCTAGGCAGCCAGTCTACTCTTAGACTACTCTCCTGGCTCCCAGGTGCACAATCTTACATGCACCTTTCCTGGCTTCCCTCACACAATTGTGGCCTCCAGTGTTTCCCCCAGGCCTTCAGTTGTCCTCTAGGAAGTGACACCAAGAAACACAACATCTTCCCACATCCAATGTCTTTCTGTGGTCACTCCATGAAGAAGTAGCTCTCTCATTTTAACCAGATTTGCTGATGCTTGTATTCTGACAAGGAGTCCCTGAGGTTCACAATATTCTTGATATAGTCTCTCTTCCAGTCCTCAGGGACTCGAGTTCAGGGACATCACAGGGCCAGGCCTCCTCTCCATGAGTTTTGTCTGTCCTGCTCACCTACACTGTGTTTAGGGCAGCACCTATTTTACATACTCTGTCTGCTGATCTCAGAGGATTCAGAAACACAGTTGTTGGTGAAATGAAAGTGTGTAAGAAGTTCACACTGCTGCGGGCCACCCAGGAGTGTGTGAAATACTCACCAGCCAGTGCCCTTACCCAGGGCCGGTTCATCTTCTTCATGGAGTTCTGAGATCATCACAGCCTTTCCTGCATGCCATCTATGACAAGACTCCTGGTTCATTTCTTAGAAACATTCTGTGCTTTCTTGCATCATGAATCTAGGCCTTAAAAGTCTTTAGCAATCCAAAGATCCTCTGATCAATCACCAATTTATTTGGCCAAAGATGATGCCATCATGATACTATCTTGATGCGATCCTTTCCAAGCCCATACTTCCTTTTTTCATATATTTTCTTATTGTAATTAATAGATGGGTTACAGTTATATTCACCAGATAGAAGGTGCATTACTTCATACACATTGATACCCCTTCTCATGTTTCTGTCCCCATCTCTCTCCCTCCACTCCCTCCCCTCATCATTTCCCCTCCTTCCCTTTCCTATTTCAAATAAATAAATGAATACACAATATACTAGATACAAAGTAAGATACTGTGACAATATGAGAATAACCAAGGGACAACAAAAGAGATGAGAAATAACAGTACATTAAGACCAACAAACACACATTATATAGCTCTTGTTTCCATATCCTTTCATTTAGCCTCATCCTATATGGCCTTATTTATGTAGGATTTGAGTTATTGTCATCCTCTGCTAGGAGAGTCCAAGATGTGTACTAATTATTACAAATGAAGGAAACCATTGAGCCTCTGTTCCTTTGAGTCTGGCTTACTTCACTTAATATGATTTTTTTCTAACTCTTTCCATTTCCTAACAAATGGGGCGATGTCATTCTTTCTGATGGCAGCATAGAATTCCATTGTGTATAAATACTGCATCTTGTTGATCCACTCATCTACTGAGGGACATCTGGATTGGTTACACATCTTTGCTATGGTAAATGGCGCTGCAATGAACATCGCTGTGCTAGTGGATTTAGTATGTCCTTGTTTCTGGAAGATTGGGTAAATGCCAAGTAGAGGAATTGCTGGGTCATAGGGGAGCTCTATGTTTAGTCTTTTGAGAAATCGCCATACTGCTTTCCATAGAGGTTGAACGAGTTTACACTCCCACCAACAGTGTAGTAGTGATCCCTCCTGGTCACATCCCCTCCAGCATCTGTTGTTATTCGTTTTCCTGATCATGGCCATTCTAACTGGAGTGAGGTGGAATCTTAGAGTTGTTTTGATTTGCATTTCTTTTATGGCCAGAGATGTTGAGCATTTCTTCATGTGTCTATAGGTCATTTTTATTTCTTCTTCAGAGAAGACTCTCTTTAAGTCTTTGGCCCATCTTTTAATGGTATGGTTGTTTCTTTGGAGATTAGCTCTTGATATATTTTAGATATAAGGCCTTTGTCTGTTGTATTCTTAGTGAAGATCTTCTCCCACTCTGTGGGTTTTTTATTTAGCATGCTAGTTATGTCCTTTGCCATACAGAAGCTCTGCAGTTTAATGCCATCCCACTATTCCAAACTGTCTTTGATTTGTTGTGTTTCTGGGTCTTTATTAAGAAATTTTCTATCTGTGCCAAGGAGACCTAGTGTGTCTCCTATTTCTACTTGTAAAAAAGTTGTCAGATCATCTCTAGCCATAAAAGAAATGCAAATCAAAACAACTCTTAAGGAATCAAGGGAACATAGGCTCAATGGTTTCCCTCATTTGTCATAATCAGTAGAAACCTTGGGCTTTCCTAGCAGAGATTTACAATAGAACAAATCCTAGATAAATAAGGCCATATGGGATGACACTAAATGAAAGGACCTCCAGGATATAGAAACAAAAACCATATAGTGAGTGATTGTTGTCCTTAATGTACTATGTTATCTCTCATCTATTTTGCTGCCCCTTGGTTATCTCATATTGTTACAGTATTTCACCTTGTTATCTGATATATATATATATATATCCATATATCCATATATATATATATGTGTGTGTATTTGGTTATTTGAAATCTGATAGGGAAGGGGGGAAAATAAGATGAGTGGTGGTGGTGGGGGAAGGATAATGGGGATCAAGACATGAGAAATCTGTGAATATATCTGGTGAATATAATGTAACCTTTCTATTAATTACAATAAAAACATATGGAATAAAAAAAACTAAAGCCATGTTCAGGTCCTGGTAAAAAAAAGTTGTCAGTGTATTTGCTTTTATCTCCAGGTCTTTGATCTATTTGGAGTTAATCCTGGTATAGGGTGACATAGAAGGATCCAACTTTAGTTTTTTCAGGTGCTTAATCAGTTTTGCCAGCACCACTTGTTGAAGAGGCTTTCTTTCATTCAATTTTTTTCCACTCCCTTATCAAAGATTAGGTGGCCATAGGTTTGTGGGTTGATTTCTGGGTCTTCCATTCTAGTCCATTGGTCCTTAGGCTTGTTCTTGTGCCAGTACCAATCTGTTTTGGTTTCTATAGCTCTGTAATAGAGTCTAAAGTTTGGTATTGAAATTCCTACTGCGTTGTTCTTTCTGATAAGAATTGTTTTTGCCATACGGAGTCTTTTATTATTCCATATGAAATTTTGGATTGTTTCTTCCATTTCCTTAAAGAATGACATTGGGATATTGATGGGAATTGCACTGAATTTGTAGATAACCCTTGGCAAGATTGCCATTTTCACAGTGTTAATTCTTCCAGGAGCACGGAAGGTTTTTCCATTTCTTCAGTTCTGCTTCAATTTCCTTTTTCTGGATTTTAATGTTTTCATGGTAAAGGTCCTTTACATTCTTAGTTAAGTTAATTCCTAGGTACTTTATTTTCTTTGAGGCTATTACGAAAGGAGTTGCTTTCGTGATTGTTTCTTTGCTCCTCTCGTTTTTGGCATACAGGTTCAAACTTTCTTCTTGAGCTGGCTGCCTGACTTTTTCCTCTCTGACTGGGATCTCTGTGTTGCAAAAGCTTACTTAGAATGGATCTTTCGTTATAAACTTTCTGCTATGATGCTAAAACTGGTGTCTTGGCGAGAGCTCAGAAAAACTTACCCTGAACTGCCGCCATCTTCTGCTGATCATCCCCCAAGTTCAGCTTTTTATAAGTTTTCATTTCAGTGACATCATGGGATCACTAGATTTAAGACTAATCAGGAGGGAGAGCATGGATGGCTAGAAGACTCCACACAAGGTTATAACAAATCACTCATACTGCAGGAAAAATATGAACTGCAAGTAAAAATAACTTGGGAAACAGTTTCAGTTTAAATGGGAAAGGTATTTGTTATTCAAACTAAGAAGTATCTACAAGCATAAGGAGAGACATTTTATCTTATAGGTTATTTACTCCATCTACAAAGTAATGATCAATACTATTTCTTATGAATAAAATATTAATATATGATTACATATTAATACTATAATAAAACTATATTAAAACAATTTAATGCCTTTTATGCTTAATGGGGTGCAAAATACTTGTATTATAATTGAAGATTATTCATTACATCCATGATACAAGTATAATGTAATGCTCTTGAAGTGTATTTAGCAGTACCTATCATAAGAAAAACAGTACACACACATCCTGACAAGCAAAAGTACCTTTGATTAGAATTCTGCTTCTGGAATTCCAAACTAAGGATTCTATCTGAAGGCAAAAATATTGATCATTACATTTTAGTTTGTAGTAGCAAAACACTGGCATCAATCTCAACATTGTACAATAAAAATTTTGAAATAAATTCTAGAATGAAGAATTTAAATAACAGAGTATGCAGCATAAAAATAATGGCACAAAACAAATTACATACTCAGTTTCATGTCAAAATTATTATCATTTTGAAATTATTTTCTCTTCCTGTCTTTTGTTTTCTCTTTCATTGACTTTCTTTTCCTTTCTTTCTTTCTTTCTTTCCTTCCTTCCTTCCTTCCTTCCTTCCTTCCTTCCTTCCTTCCTTCCTTCCTTTCTTTCTTTCTTTCTTTCTTTCTTTCTTTCTTTCTTTCTTTCTTTTTTTGTGCATCAAGGGGCTTGAACTCTGCCTGGGCGCTGTCCCTGAGCTCTTCTGTTCAAGGCTCCCACCCTATCCTTGACCCAAGCCCCACTTCCCATTTTCTAGAGGCTAATTGGAGATAAGAGTCTGAGGTCCTTTTGTGCCTGGACTGGCTTTGAACCTTGATCCTCAGATCTTAGCCTCATGAGTAGCTAGGATTACAGGTGTGAGCCTCTGCGCCTGGGTCTCTCCTCCTCCTCCTCCTCCTCTTCGTCGTCCTCCTACTTCTTCTTCTTTCTTTAAATAAGTGTACAAAAGGCTTTCAGTTCAGCATGTCAGTTTATGAGTACAATACATCTTGTTCAATGTAATTACTTCTACCATTTTTTCTCCTAACCGCCCCCTCCATCCTTTCAGTTATCTTCTTTTTATCTGAAAGAGTAATGGAAATAGTTTAACATTTGGAGGTATCGGCATTGATTTAAATCAACAATTTTGCAAACATAATTTTAATGTTATTAAATGTTATTCAACCTAAGTATTTAAATTACTTATGCTGGGTATTGGTGGTATTAAAAGAAATTGTAAATACCTGTTTATGTCTCAAACTCATCTCCAAACTTCCACCTGGAGGTCCAGCCCTTCTGTGTCTGTAATGAACCCACAGGGGATGCTGTTTCCCCTCATAATGGGGAATGAGCCACATTGCCCAGGGAATTGGACTGGGCTGTGTTTGTAGAAGCTCAGGGCTGCCTTCCTCTCTCCATCTCCAGGTGTGATACGCTGTGGGGGTGATCTTCCAGGTACATACATCTTACTTTTCACTGCAGTTCCTATGGAATTAGGTTTGGCTGTTGCTCTTCATATGGTTTCCAGTTCTTTTCCAGTATAAGATTCTGTTAGATTCTTCTTGTGTTATGCATTCTGCTTTAGAGAGTTTAAATGAACCTGACTTGGAGAAGCTGTTCATGCTCACTAGGTATCAATAGTTGCTATATTCTTTTCTCTTCCATTTGTAATCAAATTCCTTCACTATGGAGGCCAGGCAGTGTTACATTTGTGAATGGATCTATACTTCTGGGAATCGCTGAGCAGATTCAAGGATGCTCTACCCACATCCTCGAAAAGAAATTCAATGCTTTATACCATAGTTTCTCCTAGATCACTAATTTTTCCCCTCCACTTTCAGTCTGCATATTCCTTATTTAAATATTCATCTCATGACGTGGAATGGAGGATCGAGACCCGAAAATGAACATACTTAAACTGTGAGATCAGAGGTTGTTTGGGACCTTGTTTGCCACAGTACATGTGTGAACTATGGAGGCATAGTTGGAATAGTTGGCATCTATTTGTACATTCCAAGGACATGCTCAGGTGTGCAATTCTCTGGGCTGTTGCAACACTCAAAAATACAATGTACTGGAATTAGAGTAATCCCAAACAATATAATGTATAAATGTCTCACGAACTTGAATTTTTCTATGAGCTTTCCACTTTAGCTGCTGAATATCAAGTCTCTGTCTTTCTCTCTCCCTGGAAGAGAAAAGGCAAAAATCAAAATGATAGATAAGGGACAATGAAATTCCTTTTTACTGTGGCAATATTTGAATGTCATTTGGAAATCCAGGTTCTTATGTGGAACTGGGTATCTTAGCTTTGGAAGGGGAAGGCTGTAGAATGTAGAGTATTTTATTCATTCAATTTCCAAACCTGGCACTCAAATTGGATTTAAAGAAGTAGCATTGGTAATCTGTAAATTTGACAGTTTGAATTAAACTAAAAAATTGTATGCTTTCTCTTCCAGTCATATGTTAGCCTCTCTCTCTCTCTCTCTCTCTCTCTCTCTCTCTCTCTCTCTCTCTCTCTCTCTCTCTCTCTCTCTCTCTCTGGCAGATATGGAGCAGAGCAATCTACATTTGATGTTATTTTATGCCAATGACATCTCTATGTTTATTTGCCTTTTAGAAGGGAGCAGCAGAAGGAAGCTTGATAACTGTATTAGTACAAGTCATCATAAATTCTGACACTTAGTTAAATTCTTTGGCTTGGCTTTCATTTCAACCAAGGTTGGTTAATTCCAGTTCTCACCATCATACCTAAGCATGATGAAATGCAAACAAATATAACTTTCAAAAGTCAAAAGCAGGTGTTCCAACATGCATAGGCTATGAACTGAAGTCCATATTCTTTACTTATAAGTGTGAGCCTGCTGTGTTTATTCCCCTCATGTTAGATGTAGCTTACATGGCCACAGGGAGGAAAGATATCACTGAAAAAAATGCATTAGAAAGCTTTCTGTTGCTGCAATGAAAAACATGAGATAATCAATTTATAGGGAGGAAGGTTTCTTTGAGGCTAATGGTTTCACAGGCTACTTAATAGTCCCTTGTCCCTATTGCTCTTGGTAGTTTGTGGAAGAAGTGTTCACTGGGTATACACCCAATGGCCTAGCTTCCTTTTACTAGGCACCATCTCTCCAGTATTTGGGAGACATTTAAAATCCACACATAACCGTGTGTGTGTGTGTGTGTGTGTGTGTGTGTGTGTGTGTATTTATTTTAGTGATATTGTTAAACTGCTTGAGACATTTTTTGCTGGACACATCTTTGTATCTTATATATGTGAAATTTAGTTATGTGACATGGAATCTATTCATGAAATAGAGGCAGTAGTGATGACCATGATTCTAGTCCATATAAGGTTCTTTTAAGGGCCAAGGAAGTTAGCTATATACAAATTAGGTCATCTGAGCATGTTTAGAATAAATTGTCATTCCTCTCTTCTCAAGAGAAGAAACCTATCATTAAATTTAAATACAAAGTCCTAGGTGGTATGAACCTGTGATTCCAACACTAGCTTGGGCACAAGGTTTTAGAGACACCATCTCAAAGACACACACACACACACACACACACACACACACACACACACACACACATACACACACACGCATGCGCTTTTGAAAAGATGTACTAGCTGGTTGCTGGAACTATCTGAATTAATGATGCAGAAAAAAACTTTCATTGTGTAAAATTAATGATAGATTAATGGGACGGAGTTTTTTTTTGGTGTCATTAAAAAGTTTTGAAACTAGATAATGAAAGTTGTTGAAGCCTGAATTGTACACTTAGTTGGAGCAGGCAAAATTGTACTTTTGTAATTCCAATTCCCAGGAGGCTCAAGCAGGAGTGAGACCATATCTCATTATTACCAAAGTAAAACAGTTGAAATGGCAATTTCAAGATAACTTTCACCATCAGGGGTTAGTAATAGCAATCTCTTTAGTTTCTCATTCCAGGCAAGCAAAAAGAAATGAGTGTTGGAACATGCCTTTTGGTGCTCAAATAGCACCTGCAGAACTATAGGAGCAGAAAGGTAAGGTAATGCAAGTGTGAGTTCCAGCAGGAGGGAACTAATCCAGTGACTATTCTACTCCAAGAGAAAGGTCCAGGAATTCAACTCCTTGAAGATCAACTTGCATTAAACGTTCATATCCTAATAAAGGAGCAGAGAGCCTTTTCATTGGAGAGGAAAGCACTGAGACTTTGGCTTCAATGTTTCCATGGTTGAAATAGGACTCTAATTTGTAGTCTGGGAAAAAGTGTTGTAGGGCAAAGATTCAAGGATTCAAACAATATTAGATCAGGACATGTCTTCTACAATCGACATTGAAATTTATGAAGATGGATAAGACACACATGGAGAAATAGTGAGAAAAATCTCTTACTATGATTGTAGCTAGTGGATAATGTTCCCAGGCATGGAGAGACCCATTTTTATCATCTACACTCCAAACATGAGCAACCAACAAATCTGAGGCCAAGAACTCCATGGGTTGGGAGTGAAGCAGAGGTTTTGGAGGCAGGCAAAGGCTAGTAGCTCATGTTTATGGAATATTCAAGAGACACAAACTAGTAGACTATTGTGTCAGTGCGAACTTCATTAAACATGGTGTCAGTGTGACACCATCACATTTAAAGGAACTGGACCTCAAAGCACAATTTCTTTTTTTTTTCCATATATTTTTTATTTTAATTAACAGAAGGGTTACATTATATTTGCCAGATAGAAGGTGCATTACTTCACATACATTGATACCCTTTCACATGTCTTGGTCCCCATTTCCCTTCCCCCCACCCCACCCCTCATCTTGTTTTACCCCCTTCCCTATTCAATTTCAAATAACCAAATACAAATATATCCAATATATCAGATAACAAAGTGAGATACTGTAACAATATGAGATAATCAAGGGACAGCAAAAGAGATGAGAGAGAACATAGTACATTAAGGACAACAATCACTCATTATATGGCTTTTGTTTCTATATCCCAGAGGTCCTTTCATTTAGCGTCATCATATATGGCCTTATGTATCTAGGTTTTGCTCTATTGCAAATCTCTGCTAGGAGAGCCCAAGGTTTCTATTGATTATGATAAATGAGGTAAACCATTGAGCCTATGTTCCTTAGAGTCTGGCTTACTTCACTTAATATAATTTTTTCTAAGTCTTTCCATTTCCTTACAAATGGGGCGATGTCATTCTTTCTGACAGTAGCATAGAATTCCATTGTGTACAAATACCACATCTTGTTGATCCACTCAACTGAGGGACATCTGGGTTGGTTCCATATCTTTGCTATGGTAAATAGTGGTGCAATAAACATCGTTGTGCTGGTGGATTTAGTATGTCCTTGTTTCTGGATGATTGGGAAAATTGCTGGGTCATAGGGGAGCTCTATGTTTAGTCTTTCGAGGAACTGCCATACTGCTTTCCATAGTGGTTGAATGAGTTTGCACTCCCACCAGCAGTGTAGTAGTGATCCATCCTGGCCACATCCCCTCCAGCATCTGTTGTTATTACATTTTCTTGATCCTGGCCATTCTAACTGGAGTGAGGTGGAATCTTAGAGTTGTTTTGATTTGCATTTCTTTTAAGACCAGAGATGTTGAGCATTTCTTCATGTGTCTATAGGTCATTTTTATTTCTTCTTCAGAGAAGACTCTCTTTAAGTTTTTGGCCCATCTTTTGATGGGATAGTTGTTTCTTTGGAGATTAGTTTTGGAGTGATTCAATTTTTTGAGCTGTTGATATATTTTATCTGAGCTGTTTATATATTTTATATTTTATATGAGGCCTTTGTCCTTTGTATGGTTGGTGAAAATCTTCGCCCATTTTGTAGGCTTCCTAATTAATTTACTAGCTATGTCCTTTGCCATACAAAAGCTCTGGAGTTTAATGCAGTCCCACTTATCCAGCCTTTCTCTGATTTGTTGTGATTCTTGGTCCTTGTTAAGAAAGTTTCGGCCTATGCCAAGGAGGCCTAGTGTATCTCCTATTCCTTCTTCTAAAGTTTTCAGTGTGTCGGTAGAAGCACAATTTCTATTTGATTATCTAAGTGATTTTCTAAGCACTCCTTCTCAATCTTTTGCATTTTTTGTGTCTGGGGATCTGAAGAACACAAAGGAAGAGTTTAACATCACAATGCTAGCCCCTCTCCTACCACCCCTGTATTTAATCCAAAGAGTGTCAGGTTTTCACCTGATTGCTGGTTGAACAATCCCTCAAGAACATTTATGAGAAAGATTAAAGGGAATTTAAATAACAATATCTAAGTGATGCCTAGTAAAAGTTTAAGCAAATCCTGAAAAGTCATTGTGAAAAGCCTTGAAGAAGAAAAGAAATCCAATTAATACATGTGATATTAGCCATGAACAAGTTTTAACCCCGTTACCTGTGATTTCTTTTTATTTGTAATTCTTTACACAGAAGATGCAAGTATTCTGTTGGGCTTATGTAATACCAACATCTCACTTTCAGTGGTTTTATTTTAATTCTATGAATGGTGTCATGATAAATTAATTTTCCTTAATGGATAGATTTCATTGTGAAAAACTCAGAGGGGTAAAAGCAGCCTTTATTTCACACTTCCCTGTGGGCCACTAGTAGATTTGGGTTCCACTTCTCAAGTGTGTGGAAGCATTTGAAACATTTTGAGCAAAGACATCTCATTTTTAAATTATGTTTTAACAAACATAATGATAGGATGCTCCATAAAGAAGTATAATAGCAGTTAAGTCTAAAATTTTGCTTATCATTGCTTTGGGATATTCTAGTAGTTCAAAGCAAGGCTGTTAAAATCAGGATAAGCTGATTCTGACCTACATTAAGGCAGAGCTGATAGTAAGATTTGCAATGAACAAGATGTGTGTATAAGAGAAAAAAGTCAATAATTAGAGGATCTATCAACGTCTGTTTAACAGATATGCAGTGTATTTTGTTTAAAAGATCATGTCTAAACCTATCTTTTCTTTACTAGATTGAAAGTGTTCAAATCTGAGATGGTGTCTTAAATTGTGCCTTGAACAATCTCTATGTTTGTTAGAAACCTAGCAAATATTTCTTCCAGAACCAAACACTCATATAATCTCAAATGGATGGAGAATATTGCTCAGGAATGACTTAGCAGGTGTGATTCACAAGTGCTTTAAGTTTCTACTTTTGGTCTTGCCAGGTCTCTTTATTTCTGCCTCTAAGCCTTAGCTCCACTCATCAAACTCACTCATCTGAGAGGAGACACCCATACTAGCTCTGAAGCTCATAGCATTCATTCGAAAGCCACAAATGTATTTCAAATGTAATTGCAGAGTTGATGTATGCAACAGGAGCAGAATGGGTTCAGTGGGAAATGGAGACCAGAGCAGATGCCTTGCTTTTGTAGGTTGCCAAGAGTTCAGCCGAGAGGAAAAGGAACACACCATTGTCTTTTGAGGAACAAAGATGAATCTTGCCCAAAATGAAGAATAGGCAGAGCTCTGGTTCTTAAGGTCTCATTGAAATGGCCCCTGTGTGTGGTGGGTACAGATGAAGGGCTGAGTGGAAATAGCCAGGATTCTAACCTGACCTACTAAGTCTTGTCTGGGATGCCAGCTGCTGGGATTGACTAGAGTCCAAAGAGTTGGACCCAGAGAAAAGAAAATCCCAGGGGCCAGGACTAGCCTTTTAATTTTTTTTTATTTCTGCATCTCAGAATGGCAGAATTCATGACTGGCAAGACTTGCAAATTTCCCTGCTGCTTCTTGTTTCTGTGCTCAGTGGCAAACACAGCGTCCTTCAAACTTTCTGTTAACTGATTTTTCAAAGTTAGCCCTAAGTTAGCTCTTACAAGGTTAGACTGGCCTTTTGGTATGGCTGATTTCAAAGCAGAAGTACACTTTTGTCTTATACACACCAAATATATCGACATATGGCTGTAAGTATTATTTGTAAAAGACTATATTAGGTGACATGACTGAAATAAAGGGAGAAAAACACTTCATGAATATGATTACCACAGATTGCACAAACCAAAATAATACTCACAAACTCATTCTACTTTTATCCCCTGTGACTCTCTGTCTTTATCATATTTAGGAATGTGATATCAAGATAAGTTTACACACACACACCCAGAAACACACTGCACACATACATACATATACATAAGCACACACAATCTCTTGTTATCCTTTATGGAATTTTTGACTGGTTTAATGAATTTAGATTAGTTAATTGGAATACACAATTAGACTGGTGAATAGCAAGGCATTTGTGAAAAACATAAACTGATTTAATAGGTTCAGAATAATTTAACCATTTGGTTCAGATATACTTTAGAGTTGCATTTCCTTTTTACTAAGATACAGTTAATGTTAAGGAAATAATTGAATCTCAACTTCAAAATGCAATTAATTCTGTAGCCTTTCAACAAATGCCAAGTCATTTTTATGAGGTATCTTATTCAAGGATCTCTATAATTAATTTTACTTGGTTACTTGTTCTTTTTTGACACATCAAAGTCATAAAAGCCTAGAAATTTATTGACTAATAAGTTATTACACAGCCTTTAAATAAAATGCAGCCTAATGAGAAACTCAAAAGTTTCCAACAAAATCCTTCCTGAAATGATATTCATCACGAAGCATTCATTCTTTTGCTTCATTTTTGCTGTAATGTGTGTAAGTGCAGGTCTAAGGAGCTGAGTCTCAATCAAGTCGCTATTTCATGTCTACAGTCCAAAGCCTATTATGTCTGTTTTTGTTTGGACCCATTTTCATTTATAAGAGAAACTTTACAGATGACCTCTGACATACGATGATTCACTTAACAATATCATGTCTTCATGAGCATGTAAAAGAATGTCCATCTAATCATTCTGGTTTTCACTTTCACTGTTATATTTAGTAAACATCGTGAACTATGCAATACATTACTATTATAAATTGGGCTCTGTCAGGTGATTTCTCCCTCCCCCACAACCATAAGCAAATATTTAAGGCAGGCTAGGCTAGGTTAGATAATTTAAACGTGTTTTTAACTTGTGATATTAACATATGGATATTTGTTACAAATCCCTTAATGCAAATACTTGGAGTTTGAAGAAAAATTTCTCAATTTATTCTGCATAGCTAGCGGAGCCTGTTTGTACATGACTTGTCTGCTGCTCAGGATGGAGAGATCTAAGCCTCTTGATGCTGGGGTTGGAAATCTGGAAATCTCAGAGTTTGTCTGTGGAGCTTTATCTGAGCGCTCACTCAATCCCTTTTGACTCAACCCTTGCATGTGAGACTCTGTGGCACAAGCTGGCTTGTCCAGTCTGAAGCCTGTTCCCACCATAGGGGGTCTTAGTTATTTCTGCTGAAGTAGCTACCACTGGCCACAAGCATTAGTTCTCACACTCTGTGGTCATCAGCATGCCCTTTTCTTCCTTCCTTCTTCACTTTTGGAGAGATTTGAGTGGAGACAGAAGTTATGCTATTTTTACAAATTTGGGGGGAGGGGCATTCAGCAAGTCATGAAGATTAATGTGTAATTCAAAAGTACCTTTTTAATATCAAGTGTAGCAGTATTATTTTCACTCCTTTAGAAGAAATTTTCTTGGATGCTTTTACCTAGTTAGCATTTAGGTTTACTTTTCAACTATTTAAAATGGAACCAGAGATTGCAAGACTTACGGCAGTTGCCAGCCCAGGATTAAAGATATTTACTAGAGATTAAAAAATATTTTATGTGGTATTGGGATTTGAACTCAAGGAATTGCAATTTCCAGGCAGGAATTCTACTACTTGAGCCATACCTGTAGAGTTCAGCTTTTTGAGTAGCTAGGATTATGTTTGTGAAAGTTTGATTATGATATGTGTATGGCACATATTTCTTTAAACTTATTTTAGTTGGAACTCACTGAGTTCCTTGTTCAGTGTTCATATGATGTGTTTTATAGTCAAGTTTGAGACATTTGAGGCCATTATTATTTTTTAAAGCTTCTTTCAGCCTCCATATTTTCTTTTCAGGAACTCACATCTCATACATGATGGTGAACCACAGTTATTTGAGGCTTTGTTAATTATCATCCCCTTTCCTCAGTAGTCTTCAGACTAAGCAATTTTATATATATATAAGGTTAACCCTGGCCATTTTTATGCTGTTCTTGCTTTTTCTAAGAAGAGAAATTCTAGATTTCCTTACCCAGGCATTTTCACTGAATCTCTCACTAAGGTCAGTCTTGATTATAAAAAATGCAGATTTAATTACAAGTGCTACCGTGATAGAGTTCTATATCATTAGAACTTAATCTATATGAAACTGTGATTTTGGAGACTGTATTGATAAAGTATTGATATTTGAAGCATTATCTAACTCAGTAAGTGGTAACTGTGAATATAATTGGTACAAATAATAGAAATACTTCAAGACCAGTGAACCAGAAATCTTCATGTGGCATACATATTCTTAGTATCTAAATTACCCTCATATACTTCTCCTTTAATGTTTCTGGAAGGCCTTATGGCAAGGACATAGATGTAGCATGAAACAATAAGACTATTAACCTGCCCCTACAAGAATCCAGCTTCAAAATCCTGAGCATCACTGATCACCGTGATTATTTCAAGGTTTTGTCTCTTTCTCTCATTGTTATGTGTGCTCAGGACAAGACAGAGTACTTTGCTTGGAGAGTTCTCCGTGGCACATGCTTGTAATCTTAGCCATTCAGATCTGAGGATCTGTGTTTGGAGTCTGCAGTGATGGAAAAGTCCATGAGACTTATTTCCAATTAACCACCAAAAATCTGGAAATGAAGATGTGGCTCAAGTGGTAGAGCACTAACTCTAACAAACAAACATGATTAATTTACTTTTAAATAAAGCAATTCTTTTTGAACTCGTCCTGAGTGCTGTCCCTGAGATTTTTTTTGTTGTTGTTCAAATCAAGCATTCTACCACTTGAACCACATTTCTACTTCTGGCTTTTTTGGTAGTTAATTGGAGATAAGAGCCTCATGTTGTGGACTTTCCTGCCTGGGCTGGCTTAGAATCTCAGTGTTCAGATCTCAGCCTCCTGAATGGCTGGGATTACGAGTTTGAGCTATGAGCACTTAGCAAAAAATGTACACATTTTTTTTTTCGCCAGTCCTGGGCTTGAGCTCAGGGCTTGAGCACTGTCCTTGGACTTTCTCAAGGCTAGAGCTCTACCACTTGAGCCTCAGCACCACTTCCAGCTTTTTGCTATATATGTGGGGTACCGAGGAATCGAACCCAGGTCTTCGTGCATGCTACGCAAGCACTCTACCACTTAGGCCAAACTCCAGGCCCCAATATACACATTTTTTAAAGATGAAAATAAAGAATGAGTCTAACATCAAGCAGGAAAATAGAAAATGTACTTTCATGTGCTTTTGCATAACTGTCATCATACTTATTAATTTTAACTGTCAAATCACTTTGACTCGTTCCAAAGAAGGGATTTATTACCTGGAGACAGATAAACAACAGGCAGTCTCTTCTGTTCCCACCCTGCCCCCAGCTGCCCACTGGAGATGATATATAACAGTATTTTGCAATTCGGTCTTCTATAGTTAGTGGCTGAGAAAAGGGGAGAATGAGTTTGAGTTTAACTACATGGAAAAAAGTCACCTTTTCTGTTCAGAGAAATTTGGCTTATATCCAAGATTTGGAGTGATAAATTTGACAGAGGTTTAGAAAAAGTCTCTGCCTGGACTTATCCTAGCATACATGGCCACACCTTGATTCAGAGTTATGTGTCCCAAGTATGTACAAGGTGCAGCATGCAAGGTTGAGCGTAATGAAAAGTACGAGTTATACGTTCCTGTTAACAATATTTTCCTCTTGGAATACATCTCCCTTTTCTTTTCTCTAAAACTACCTGCAAGATAAAGATGACAAATTCATAAGCTCCACAAAAGAAATGAATTAGCAGGCTTTAAGAATATTCCTTTTGTTAATATTTAATTATTTTAGTCTGTGTGTGTGTGTGTGTGTGTGTGTCTGTGTGTGTGTGTGTTGGTACTTGGGATTGAACTCAGGGCCTCTGACTATTTGCTCTTTTACTCAAGGCTGGCTGGCACTCTAACACTTGAGCTATACCTCTACTTTTGACTTTTTGCTGGTTAACTAGAGATAAGGAGCTCAGAGAGGGTGTTTTCTTGCCTGGTCTGACTTTAAACCTCTATTCTCAGATCTCAGCTTCCCAACTAGTTAGGATTATAGGCACATGATAATTGTGACTAGGTAGCATTTTAAGTAGTAATGAAAAAAAATCAAATCTCAAGGGAAAAGTTTCTAGATACAGTGTGTAAGTATAACAGGCCAGATGACCTAACAACCACATTCCTTCCTAAGGTAAAAATATCAGTATTTGTAGTAGAGTTAGTGGCCATAATGACTTCCACCCATACCCTTACAAAAGACCAACATGTGACTTAAGTTAGACCAATGAATGGTACATTTATATTATCAATACGATTTATATTTATATTTTCCAGTTTGACCTAATTTGTTTCCAAGTCATTTTATCATTTTATCTCTTTTTTTTTTGTTGGTCATGGGACTTGAACTCTGGGCCTGGGCATTGTCCCTGAGCTCTTCAGTTCAAAGCTACTGCCCTACCCTTGAGCCATAGTGCCACTTCTGGTTTTCTGGTGACTAACTGAAAATAAGAGTCTAATGGACTTTTTAGTTTCTTAGTGCCTGGGCTGGCTTTGAACCAGGATCCTCAGATCTCAGCCTCCTGACTAGCTAGGATTACAGGCATGAGCCACTGTGCCTGGCTTACCTCTTCTTATTCCAACAAAAAATTTAATTTTTTTTCCTGAAACGTCTCACACTCAGAAAAAAGGCCAGGCCAGGAACGTGGCCTACTGGTAGAATGCCTGTCTAGCATGCACAAACCCATGGGTTCAATTCCCTGGTACCACTTACACAGAAAATGCCAAAAGTGACACCATGGCTCAAGTGGTAGAGTGCTAGCTTTGAGAAAGTGCTAACACCTAGCCTTTGATTCAATACATTATCTTGTAGGATTTTAATAATCAATCCCCTAATTCTTGGATCAATCAATTTCCCTGGATTCTCTGGTTGTTTTCATTTACTACTTTTATGTTCATGTTTTCCTTTAAAAGTTAGACATATTATTTGCTTCAATGTCTTGATCTATCTGTTCTATCATCCCTGTGATTTCTAAGTCTGCTTTTATTCAGTAGTTTTCCTGCTGACTGTTAGTCCTGCTTTCTTGTCTCTTCATGTTTAGTGGTTTTAAAATTAAACTTTGTACAATATGAATGCCACACTGCTGATGTCTGGATTTTGTTGTCTTTTGAAAGAATACTGGGTTTTATTTTGGCAGGCAGTTAACTTTCTTTTGGATCAGTTAGATTCTTTTAAAGCTTTGAAAAAGCTCTGTTAGGGCAGGTTTAGAATAACTCTATGCTAGAGATAGTTTAGTACTACTATTAAAGCTTGGCATTTCTGGGCTTTCTTTTGAATGCCTTTGGTATTTAATGAGCTTTGTGCACTTAGCCTGTTCAGAGGTTGAATATTTCTCTGTTCTGTGTAAGCTCCCAGGGATTGATTGTTCAGTTTTGTTTCCTAGTAGATCTTTGCTTGCCTGTCTGCCTGCCTGCCTCCCTTCGCTCCTTCCCTTCTTTCTCTCCCTCCCTCCCTCCTTCCTTCCCTCCCCCCCTGCCCTTTCTATGTTGTTATTGGGGTTTGAACTCCAAGTGTCACACTCTCTTGCCTTTTTGGCTCAAGGCTGGCATTTACCATTTTAGCCAGACTTATACTTCCAGCATTTTTGCTGATTAATTAGAAGCAAGAGTCACATGGATTTTTCTGCCCAGGCTGGTTTTGGACCGGAATCTTCAGAGTTCAGCCCACTGAATAGTGAGGATTACAGGTGTCCACCTGGCAGCTTCATATATATATATATATATGTATATGTATATTTCTTTGCTTAATTTCATGGATTCAGCCTTTTTGGATACATAGCTTACTCCGTAGTCAAAGACTAAAGAGAACTCGATTTGAAGATTGTTGCCACTGCTTAATCTTTTTCAATATACCTTCGCAAATTCTAATTATCTTAGGTTCACTGAAATCCAATCTCTCCTAAATTTAGTGAGTGATCATGCTGTGTTTGAATTATTTCTTCCTATACTAGATAAATATATGATATAGCATTCCATTTCGAAGCCCTGTATGTCATTAAAGCCATTTATATTTTACCTCCCCCAAGTTTATGTACTTCTTGTTAGATGTATTCCTTTCTTGTTTTTTTGTCATCAATTAATAGCTAATTGATTAGTTAATGGATTATATGCTAGTACTGGGGTTTGAACTCAGGTCTTTAGGATTGTTCCTGAGTTTTTTTTATTGTTGTTTTGTTTTTACTTAAGATTAATGCACTATTGCTTGGGCCACAGGTCTACTTCTGGCTTTTTTGGTTAATTAGAGGTAAGAGTCTTGTGGATTTTCTTGCTTGTACTGGCTTTGAATAAGATCTTGAGATCTCAGCCTCTAGAGTAGTAAGGACTACAGGCATAAGCCATTGGCACTCAGCTATACTTTTATTTTTTAGCATTTCAGTTTTTATAGTTATTGAGTTTTAAAAATCTCAAACTTATAGTACACTATATATACTCCTAACTTTTCTGTTAATTGGGAACAAGTATTAGGGACTTGTCTACCTTATGTGACTTTGAATCACAATTGTCAGACCTCAGCCTCCTTAATATCTAGAATTACAGTGTGAGCAACTTGTACCAGGCTGACATTGACATTTTGAAAGAACACAGGATTAATATTTTATGGAGTAGCCTCAGCTTGTATTTGTCTGATATTTCTTTTGATAGACTTAAATTACAGATTTTTTTCTAAAATACTGCAATTGTGATGCTGCTTCTCTAAGATATACAAAAATAATGTGTATCCATTTGTGAAGTTAATGTTGATTACCTGTGTAATGCTTTCTCTGACTTCATTGCTTACTTGCCAGTTTTCTTTCTGTAAGTAAGCAGGAATGTGTTAAGCTCACAATTAATAAAATAAGTTCATTAATAAAGTAATTTCATTCTTATCACTTTCGTATCATACATTTATATTTTTATTCCTCCCCTGATCTTACTTCAATGAATATATTAGTAAGAACGTTAATAATAATCCTCATCTTGTTAAAAATTATTAAAAGACCCCTTCCTTCTTTTGCTTCCTTTCTTTCTTCCGCTCTACCTGCCTTCCTTTCTTATTTTTATAAAGATATTCTTGTGACTATATTTTTAACTCTAGTATTCTAACCATATATGCATTTCATCTAATTTTTGGTGTGTTTAATTCTATCCAATAGCTAGCTGCATGGGGTTTTATTTAGCAGTATTTTTGAGATATGATCTGCAGAAGAAACTACAGTGTGTTAGTCTGTTCTCTCTTGAGAGACTTCTTGGACCTTGTTGTCACCGTTGGTAGCAACGGTCTGTCTTTCCCAGCTGATACCATTGGAAAGTTCGCAAGATGGTGGAGTCTAAGTCAGGGTTCCAGCTTTATATGAAGACTTGGGCTTGGGGGTTTAGTGTTAAGAAGATTACCAACGGCCACATACAGAAATGTTACTTATGTGAATATATTAACATGACCTCGAACTAGCTACAATATTTAAGGTTAAAAAGCTGTCTCCTCACAAACAGAGCTATATTTTAAAGCCTTTCCAAAAATTTCTGATTACTTCAGAACTTATGCCAAGACCAGATGGAAAAAACCCATGTCCTTGGCGATCACAATCACCATGGGCTTATACCCAAGGAGCAGGTGCGTTTTCAGGCTGAGGATCTACAATTCTTCTGCATCAGATGAAGCTGTGTTACCCACATGTCTGAAATCCAGAGGGGTACTGTCATACAACTGCAGATCAGGTCAGGTTTCTGTTAGAAGTTCAGGGAATAGGTTCAAAGAAAGTATATTTTGTGGTACTTAGAATGAGGACTCTTGCCTCCAGAATGAAGTAACTTTGGAGTAAGAAATGATGAGATGCTTGGGGGACCAAGCCCTTTTCCCAAGTTGCAATGCTATCAAAACTCCAAAATCTCCCTCCCTTGAAGCAAACTTTATACCCAGCTGAAGTAGCCAATGACACATAAAATCATCCCAATAGATAACATAACATAGCAATATTAATAAGTGTTATTTAGGACATTGAAACGTAGCGACTCACAGATCTGCAAGTAATATGTTTCAAATTAAGGTGTTAATAACATAATGCTTCATCTAAAACTCCAAATAAACTCATTAATTTTTTTAAAAAACTTCTAGTGATTTTTTTTCTATACTAGACTTGCAATAGTGTAATTGCTCTGAAACTCTCATTCCTAGATTTTTCTAAAACCTTCTAGTGAATTTTTCAATACTAGATCTATCTTGTTATATAACATTTTCATTTTGCGCATCTGTGCACCTGTCTCTCTTCTTCAAGGAAAGAGATTGTATTGGGCCAGGAGCTCATTGTAAGCTTAATATAACTAACTTTGTCTTTAACCACTATTTCCAAATAAGGTTATATTTTGAGGTTTAGGGTTTTAACATATTGGTGTTGTGGGAGTACAGTTTAATCTATAATACCAATATGTCCTTCAAAAATACTTGAAGAATTTGTATACCAAGAAATATAGCAATTAACCAATAGTACATATGTATTTCAAATGAATTTATGTTGTCTTTAAAGTTGCTATAGCCTAAAATTGTTATATTTTAACACAGCAATGCACATTAAATTATTGAAAGTAGATATGCATAATATGAAAAAGAAAAGTTTAATACATGAAGATGCAGAAAACATCTATGAAGTATTTAGAAGATTTTTGTGGTTCACAGGTGGAAATAATAAATGTTATAACACTTCAAATTTATCATTTTATATTTACAGTTAACTAAAATAGAGCAAAGGCAAGAAATTGTAGCTTTCTGGTATGGATTCAGGTAACCTCATTTGGATGTTATTCTGTCAACAGTATGTATCTGGTTCTATTATTTAACTATGATATCCTTTACATTTGGGTTTTTTTATATTCTAAGAAGTCCATCAGACAGAGTTTCTTTATCATCATGGATTGAATTTGGGACAAATTATACTTACAACATTTTTAGTCCATTAGAATTTTCCTTGCTTGTCTGTCATCAAAGCCTTAAACTGGAGACAGTTGAAAGCCACTCTTTGTATTCCTAATTTTTTTCCTCAGAGTAGAAGGGACAAACTGCAGAGAGGTGAGGAGAAATCAAAGGCAGCTGGAGATCCTCTCTGGACAGTTTCCACGTCAATACTAAATCTCCAAACAATGAATTCATGGTGACAAGTAGTTTTATTTTGCTGAAGCTAAATTCAAGTTGAAAAACAATTCTTTGTATTTTATAATTTGCTTTAAAAATTCTTTAGTTTTAACATGCAGAAATAACGCACAAGTCTTAATTGTCATTGTAACTGCTGGTGTGTTATTTCAGTGTGATTGCTAACTGTGTACTTCAACATGCTATAAACAATTTCATTCTTAAAATTTTATTATTTACTAATTAGTATCCCTATTAGGATGGATAAACTCTTTTTCAACTGACTGCTCAGTTTCTCTGGCCTGATAATGAAGATCCACTGGGCATGCTACCTCAGTTTCTCTCTTGCCTTTGGCTCTAGTTTAGTAACTTATAAACCTTCATTAGCATAATGTGCTGTAAAGTCATTCAACTGATAGTACAGTGCGTAATTCTGCACTAAGTCCACCTCTGTCTCCCTTTCATTAACACATGGCTATGAAAGTAGCACATCATAAGGAGTTCTCATAACCTGAAGTCAGGTTATTAACCAGGGAAGCTAAAGTCTCACATTATGATGAGGTTTATAAATGGTATATTTTCATTACAAAAGAGAAGCATGCCTTTAAAATTGGTAGCTGGAATAGAGTTGGAATAATTAGCAATACTTAAATATTAAGATTTTCCTACTTGGTGGAATCCATATATAATTACTTATATTGATATTGACTACACATCATCTCTTGGCGACAAAACAACTGTAAACACATTCACTTGGATAATAGATATTTATGTATTTAGATATTTGAATATTAGATATGTAGATATTAGATAAGAACAATTAAATTTCAGACTTCCTGTCTTTCTGGGTTTAAATCAAGCTAAGTATTCAAGTTTTTAAAACCCTTTTCTTGGCCTTGGTTTTTCAGTGTACTCTCATCTCAACTAGCCAGAATAAATGCTCAACCTAGCCTTATGCTTGTCATGATTAGCTATTTTTTTGGTGGGTCATGGGGCTTGAACTCGGTCTGTATGCTGTTTTTGAGCTCAAGGTTACTGCTCTACCCCTGAGCCATGCCCCACTTCCTGTTTTCTAGAGGTTAATTGGAGATAAGAGTCTCAGGTCCTTTTGTGCCTGGGCTAGCTTTGAAACTTGATCCTAAGAAGCTAATGCTCACGATTCTCTTTTTATGTCTTTCTCTTGTTTAATTTCCTGGTGAGCTTTTGGTTACTTTCTATATAAGTCTACATGCCATATCTATATTCTATATCCTATCTATCTATCTATCTATCTATTATCTATCTATCTATCTATCTATCTATCTATCTATCTATCTATCTATCATCTCTCTATCTTTAGATTCTACTATGTATCTTTTTTTATAGTTGTGAGTAGATAAGAAAGAAATTCTCAACAAATTAAAAATAAGGATATAGACAACACTAGATAAAGGCAAGAAACTGGCAAAATTGATGCAAAATATTTTAGACAAACTATGTATGTCACAATTTATATAATAAAAGTCCTACACTTTATGAGAAATAATCCATAGTTTTATAGTTTCTATGCTTTTATCTGAAAATTTCAGTTGTTGGGATGAATTCAAAGTGGTTTCTAAAATGTAATTCTGGTTCTATCCTTTATTTAGTTTAATTACAACTAAATTAGTCCTTAATTAGGATTCTAAAACAATTAATTGATTTAAATTGATGCATTAAAAAATCCAACTACTATCTCTTGTCAGGCTTCTCAAGTGTCATAATAAAATTCCAGTGACACAATTAATTTTAATTGTATTTAAATAGGGACCGTGGGAAACTAGCAACTTCAGATAATAAGGAATTCTATGTATATATATCATATATATATGTATATATATATATAATTTTATTTTTGGCCAGTCATTGTCTTGAACTCAGGGCCTGGGCAACATTGTCATGTGAGCTATTGTGTGTGTGTGTGTGTGTGTGTGTGTGTGTGTGTGTGTGTGTGTGTGTGGTGGTACTAGAGAATTGAACCCCGGATGCTGTACTTGCTAGGCAAGCATTTTGCCACTAAGCTAGTTACATTCCAAACACTCCATGAACATTTTTGCTCAAGGCTATAGCTTTGCCACTTAGAGCCACAGCTCAACTGCTGAATTTTAGCTAGGTAGCTGAAGACAAGAAAGAGTCTTTTGGACTCTTCTGCCTGGGCCGGATTCTGATGGCTGACCTCAGATCTCAGGCTCTTGACTAGCTAGGATCACAGGCGTGAGCCACCAGTGCCAGCATAAAAATATACATTTACATTTCTGTTAGTTATTGCCAAACCACACTCTAAGAGATGAAGTTTGGGTAATATTTCAATAGCAAAGAAAAAATATGAATTAAATATCAGTAGCATTAAGGGGATTCTTATGTTTATGATTTTCTCTGTTTTCAAAAATTCTCTTATTGGTCTTGACTGTGTGTGTGTGTGTGTGTGTGTGTGTGTGTGTGTGAGAGAGAGAGAGAGAGAGAGAGAGAGAGAGAGAGAGAGAGAGAGAGAGAGAGAGAGAGAGAGAGTACTCGTAGTGAGGCTTGCACTCAGGACCTAGGTACTGTCCTTAAACTTTTTTGCTGAAGGAGAGTGCTCTACCAATTGAATCGTGCCTCCACTGTGACTCAAAGCTGTAGAGCACTAGCCTGAAGCCACGGGGGGGGGGGAAAAAAACGGATAGTGATAGTGCCCAACCGTGAGTTTAACCCCCACTACAACATCAACAAGACTCTAAGGTTTAGTACCATTTCTCTTTGACTAAAGGTGACTCTTACACTGTATAGGTTGCAGAAGCTTTTATATGCCACAGTGGAAGGAAGGGAAAGTCTCTTGAAGAGCTAGGGATGCACAATGAGCTAGTTGTGGGCGGTAGGAGTGTTCGTAATATGTTCTAAAAGTTCTGCAAATAGTAAATATATAGCACAAAAAGATGTCATAATATAAGGGAATTAATTCCTTCAAACTTATACTGAGATCATTTAAGAGTAGTTCTTTCTCACTTGAGACTTGTTACATATTTTCTTTAATTTCTTATCTGTTTTTATGTCTACTTGCTTCCTGCATGATTTTCTTTCAAATAAGTCTTTTCTTTAGTTTGATAAAAGCCTACTTTTCCTAGTAGATGGAAGCAAAAGAGCAACTCTTTGAAGGAAAGTATAATAATTCAGTGTTAAAAATAATTCTATTGGGCTGGGAGTTTGGCCTAGTGGTAGAGTGCTTGCCTAGCATGCACGAAGACACGGGTTCGATTCCTTGGTACCACATACATAGAAAAAAGCCAGAAGTGGTGCTGAGGCTCAAGTGGTAGAGCTCTAGCCTTGAGAAAACCCAAGGACAGTGCTCAGGCCCTGAGCCCAAGCCCAGGACTGGCAAAAATAATAATAATAATAATAATAATAATAATAATTCTATTAAAACCTTGCCCTAATTGAAGGTCATGTCTTTGCAAAGTAAAATACCGAAGAAATGATCCTACACATTGAACTCATTAAGATGAATTCCCATTTGTACAAAATAATATGAAATGACCATTAATCAAAGTTGTGAAAGATCCTATGTGTTTGTCATTCTCTGACAGTTCTCCCTGAATTTAATTCTCATGAGGTACCTTTGGTTTCGTTTGTTTTTCCTTTCTTTCTTATTTATTTATTTATTTATTTTTTGCATGTGGAACTCATTTTAAGTTTGTAGAAAGCAAATATTGTGTCCTGTAAATTGTTTTCTTTCCCAATATGTGCAACTTTTGCTCTACTTCCCTATGTCAATGAGTAAGGAAACAATACTTCATTTTTCAGATATGAAATAAATTGAGGAATTTCAACACAGAAAATTAGTCTCTTGGGACATGGGTCAATGGGATACATTTGGTGATAAAGATACTGAGATAAGTTTGGGGATAATTTTATGAAGATGTTGATAAATAGATTTGCAATAAACTTTCTGCAGTTTTCATAGCCTTCTAATAAAAAGAAGGCTTTTTCTAACATCTTCATTATTTCCAATTTTATGTTTTGGAAAAAAAAATAGTCTAATGGTAAGACTAAGAGTCATGAGAGTTTGAACATTTCACAGAAAGGAAAAAGACTTAAATGAGACTTCTTAAAAACAATTCCCTTGACTTTTCCCCTGGAACTTTTTCTGTTAAAGTTTCTGCTTCTCAAGGTGAGTGTTGTTTCAATGATCTGAGTAGTATGAGAAGCAGAAGTAGCCTAACACAAATGTGTTAGGTTCACAAGGATAAAATAAAGCCAGCAGCCAGTGTTCACGTCTCTCTTTCAACCCTGCTCATCCCCTCAATTATTTTAGTTCCATTTTCACACATGGACACGGAATATTATGACTCCATTCTCCAGGCTTCCTCTCTTTATACATCTATGCCCCTCTTTGACCACCCTTTCTCCCTTCTCCTGGTCCTTGTTTTCCTTTTGTTAGACTGTACACTATTTGTTCAAAGGAGTTACACCATTGGAATTCTCGTCTGCAGATACTTTAAGTAATATGTTTATATACATGTGACCCTGTCTATGTTTGCAGATATATATATGTATATGTATTCACAAATAAGGTCTGATTTCCACATATAGGAGTCAACATGTACCTCTGTCTCTCTGGGCCTGACTTACTTCATAGGGAAGAGGCTTATCTTGGCATAAAGCTTAGGATGTTTTAGTCCATGATAGTTGGCCCTATTGCTTTTGGGTTTGTGGTGAGTAAATAAATCATCGTGGGAGCATGTGACAGGACAAAGATAATAACTCCACGGTGGACATGTGAAAGAGAAGATGAGGGACCCAATATTTCATTCAAGAGCACAACCTAAATCACCTCCTGATGGGATCCTAAATCATAAGTGTTCTAGTACCTCCCTGTTAGTATTACAGGGTAGAGACCAAGCCTCTAACAAATAGACCTTTAGGGCATTTCATATCCAAAATATAAAACATAGCATTAAAAACATGAGAAGGGGTATCAATGTGTGAAAAGTAATGCACCTCATATCTGGAAAATGTAACTGTAACCCCTCTATACATTACCCCGACAATAAAAAATTAAAAAAAACATAGCATGAAGTTTTTGTTTTACAGACACATGATTTTATTTTTTTTGCCAGTCCTGGGTTTGGGCTCAGGGCCTGAGCACTGTCCCTGGATTTTCTCAAGGCTAGGGCTCTACCACTTGAGCCACAGCACTGCTTCTGGCTTTTTGTTATGTATGTGGTACCAAGGAATCAAACCCGGGTCTTTGTGCATGCTAGGCAAGCACTCTACCACTAGGCCAAACTCCTGGCCCCCCAAACACATGAATTTTGATTAGCTTTATGCAGTATATATTTTCAACAAAGGATTGTAGAGACAAACTCTAACAAATGGACTTGTATCCTTTGATCATTCTCTCAAAGGATTCTGCTCATTGTTATTGTCATACTGTTTGCTGCTAACTTTATGTCTTTTCTACTAGTGTATAATTTCTGTGATGCAAGAACCTGGCCCTAAGAATTCAGGTTTACAGTGTGTATATCAAATATATCTGTTGAACCCTACTGCACTGCTGGTGGGAATGTAAACTAGTACAACCACTCTGGAAGGCTGTTGGAGGTTCCTCAAAAAACTAAAAATTGACCTTCCCTATGACCCAGCCATACCACTCCTTGGCATCTACCTCGAGCATCATAACCCAGGATATGATAAAGACACCTGCTCAGCTATGTTCATCTCTGCACTATTCACAATAGCCAGGCAATGTAAACAACCCAGATGCCCCACTACAGATGAATGGAAACAAAACATGTGGTACATATATGCAATGGATTTCTACATAGCCAACAGACAAGATAAAATAATGGCATTTGTGGGAAGTGGATGAAACTAGAGAAAATCATGTTGAGTGAGATAAGACCAAAGGAACAAAAGGTACATGGTCTCCTTAAAATGTGGATATTAGATCCAACAGTGGAAGAGCAAGGACTCAATATTTGGGTACTCAAGGTCATTGACATGATCTTGGAGAGAGAAATCTAACTACATAAACATAAAAATCTATGATGGGGTATATATACTCTATAGATATAATGTTACATTATACAGATTGATATGTATCTATGACATACAAATTCTCAGCTTAATTTTGTTCTTCAATTTATGTGCCAGTGATTGCATATAGAGATCCCATTCTTGAATACTTATTTGTTAAACTTGACATTTGACATAAGATGTAAAAATCATTGTTAATAGAATCTTCATAAATAAAGAATATAACTGTTGGATACATAGGAATAAACATTCAACATATTCCTATGTTGAATGCATAGGAATAAATATTCAGTAAGCTTTAGAAATTCATCATGATAGTATTATATCTTTTATAAATTCTAAAAATTTTATTTTCATCTAGGATAAGCTCAAACTACTAGGCTGTGTTGTTTCTGAGAATGTTTTACATGAAGCTACTTTTGTGAAACTTTGAAAGTCAGCAAAATGAGTTTCCCTTTTATAATAATTAAAATAATTTGGGGAATTAGAAGTTTGCTGGATTAAGGTAAATGAAGTTGCTTTTTATGAGACATAGAACTATATTTGCAGGCATACTTTATGTATTTATATAGCATATATAAAATATATATAACATTTTATATGATGTATTATATATAAGCATATTATATATAAAGACATTGTGATATATAAAACATAATACATATGTAACATACAAAACATATATGACACTCTATATGTTGTAATATGTGTTGTAATCTGGTATGTGTTACATACACTTAATGTGTATTCACATGATTTATTGCATCAATCCATAAACGGCAAAGATTTCACGTCATTTTTTAGGATTATTTACTTGGAGGTGGTTATTTCATTAAGTCTCCACGGAAAATGCTATATTAGGTGTGATATTTATGCTTGTTTATTCAAATGCTACATTTTCATTTGTCTCTCTTTGGACTTGCCATTACTTATGATCACATGTACAATGTAAATGGAGGAAAGAGACCAAGACAGAGTCCATCTTGAGTCAGTGTCTGGTAGCTGTCTAGAATTTGTCATGCAAGTGAGGAAGGTTCTGGTTACCCTGCTCTGCTGATGAGGAAACATAGACCCAAAGAGAGGAGTTCTGCACAGCTTTGGCCTATAACAATCTTATTCCTGTTCACCAGACTCCAAGGTCCAGGTGTGACCTGGTTAGACCTTAGCAACTGAAGATAGGAAAATCTACAGACATACTACTTTGTATTCTGAATGGTATAGATTTTCATAACCTACCATATCTTCCCTTCTATGTTGTCATCTCCAGATTATCTATAATGTACAATGGAACAAAAGTCTATGAAATAGCTGTTATACACTGCTTTGTTTAGAGGAAAAGGGAAACATTTGTATATTTCTATTGAAATGTTGTGATACAAGGTTGGTTGAATCCATGGGTATGAGATGAAGGTTTGAATGTATATTTCTTTCTACACGACCTTACCAATTAATGAAGGTGAGGAGGTCTTCAGCCTCCTTCAGTAAAACCAACTAATCAGATATAGAAATCTATTTATAATTAGCTAGCTCGATTCATGTCCTTCTTCAACAGCCACCGATTAAGTATGGACTGAACATTCTACTTCGCCTGGTATAACTCAGGTCACTAGAGTTTGCTGAGACTTTCTCCATTTCCTCATGTCCATTCTATTCAATGACAATTTCACCATTGTAAAGTTTCATTCAGAGATAGAACTGTATTGTAACCCAGCTTTGTAATTATTTTAGGCTGTTTACTCAATACTCAGTGTCTGTGGGATATCTCTTCTCTTTTGCAGCTGTAGAAGGAAGAGATTAAATGGTCCTGTTCTTCATATTTATGATTTTTATTCTCAACTTTCCTCCTGGGAAGCCAAAATTTCAGCTCAGAAAGAAAAATATCCTTTCAATCAAGGACAAGATGACCTCAAATATGGGATGATTTTGCAACTTCCTCAGAGACGACAACTCTGTCTTTTCTACTTTACTATCTCTGGACACAACATTTATATCATGGTGTTTAACCATTTGATCTGAGATTTATCCTGGCCTTATTTCCCTGGAGAAGCAGGTGGGGGTGATTTGTATTGACTTGGTGATACAATTTTACCAATTAATTTGAAATAAAACTGCTATTGTCATGATTGTTTATGAAATGATGAGACATTTCCACAGCGTATTCCAAATTTTGGGGTCGTTAAATTTGTTTAGTCCTGATTGTTACGATTAATTAAAGAATATAAATGATCATGTGCAGTAAACTTCCTGAAAAATTACAATGGATAGTTTGCTCAATTGTTGAAAACTTGACAAATTTAAATTGCTTAAATCACATAGTTGTGCTTGGTAAGAGAAGCAGAGAACACAAGATTGTACACAACCCCTTTAAAAATGTAATTTATCAGCTAGCAACTCCACAACTTAAGTGTATAGAAAAGGAAGTTAGATCCTGATCTAAGCATGAAAAAGAAGTCAATGTATGGCTCTGGATGTTGTGTTTGTATTTTATTTTCTGGGAGGCTAGGATTACAGATGTGCTTCTACATGCCCAGATTCAGAGATTTCCTTTAGATGGTAGAACTGACAGTGTGTTTTAAGTATTGTATAATATTCTTATACATACGTGTATATGAATATAGACTCTGAAAGTTACAGCCAAAAAACTCTATGGGTGTGTGTGTGTGTGTGTGTGTGTGTGTGTGTGTGTGTATGTCTGAAAGTGGGAAGTGTGTTATGAGTTTGGAGAGAGGAAATAAACAGGATGGAGGAGTTTGAGGGAGGGGGTGATTCTCACCAAAATTACTGGAGACTTACATGGACACATTAAATTGCAGCCCCTTTGTACAACTGTTTGAAGTTTAGAAGTCTTTTTTGAAAGAAGATAGATTCTGGCATCAGATCACATGGGTTCAGAGGTTCTTCATGTATTAATTGTGAATCTTCATTTTACACCGTATGTAAAATACAGAGATAGCAATATATCTGCTTGCTAGTGCTGGCTTTTAATCAAAATGTATCTGTCTAGAGTAATGTCTGATATAAAATAAGTGCCATATTTATGTTATTTTTTAAAAGGTGGATCAATAAATTGATAAACCCAATAGGTAGTTGTCTGAAAGGTCAAAAGATGGTAGAACATTATAAAATCGAGTCTAGACATGGGTGGAGGGGGGGAGTTTTGAAATAGAGAAAAGCTCCGAAAAACACACTAAGTACAGGGACAACAAAAAGTGAATAGTAAAGGAAAAGTGATTCATTGATAAATATTAACTAACTGTTGCTAGTCATTAGACAGAAGTAGCAGCATGAATAATACTGAATTTGATTTAACCAAAACTGTGATATCACTAAGTTGGATAAGTAGAGTACAAGAAATGTGGATACATTTTAGGGTACTTGCCTCAAAGAGTTATGTCACACTCTCCATAATGGAATGTTAATAACAATCTCTGAAACTGGCAATAATAGAAAGACCAAAATATAAGTATAATAGTTATCAATGTGAAAATGAAGAACAAAATATTGGTTTTGCTTATAAGCCATCTATAACTATTTGGCTCTGCCCTTATGTGCATATATATGTACATATATACTGTATATAAACATATGTACATATGTAATAAAATATCTTGTATACTTATTTCATGAGAAATCCAAATGGCAAGAGAGAAGAGAGACAGAATCAAGAAGAGGTCCAAGCATCGCTGAGGATCCAGGCTCCAGTGGCTCACTATAAAGTTCTAGCTACTCAGAAGGCTGAGATGTAAAGATCATGGTTTGAAGCCAGCCTGGACAGGAAAGTCAATGAGACTCATTTCCAATTAACTATCAGATATCTCAAGTCTGAAGCTCATGGGGCAATGCTTAGTCCTTGAGTTCAAGGCCGAGCACTGGTGCATGCACATGCGCACACACACACACACACACACACACACACACACATGCACGCACACACAAAGAAAAAAAAAGAAAAGATTAGAAAACAGCCATGATGGAGGAAAGATAGAACTCAAAAACAAATTCTAGTAATATTCAGGAAAGTTTTCAGCTGTAGTGAACCAATTTATAACATCAAACAGTTTTCATAGGAAATGGAGTCAAAAAAGCTTGCTAATATTAAAAACAATTTTCTGGGGCCGGGAGTTTGGCCTACTGATAGAGTGCTTGCCTAGCATGCATGAAGACCTGGGTTTGATTCCTCAGTACCACACACATAGAAAAAAGTTGGAAGTGATGCTGTGGCTCAAGTGGTAGAGCTCTAGCCTTGAGAAAGCCCAAGGACAGTGCTCAGGCCCTGAATTCAAGCCCAGGACTGGCAAAAAAAAAAAACCAAAACAATTTTCTAAGTAAAATATTCAGTGGTACAGGCAAGTAACTAATGGCCAGTTAGTAAACAAAAGATAAATGAGAGGATACTTCCTTAGTGGTGGAATTGAAAGTCACAGTAAATGTGCTAGAGTAATTTTATAGGGCACACAGGACATTTGTATGAGACTCACTATCTGTCTGCCAATAATCTAAAATAGAACACAGGCAAGGTAAAAACATGATTTTACCCCAGTTTCTCTACTCCTTGATTCCATCTGTGTTCTGGCTGTTTTATATTCTTCCTAAAGCAGATAGGTTACTGAAGATTCCCGACACCACATCTCTGTTCAGCTTCTCCTGGGAAGAATCTAATTAAGTTCACTTCTCCAGGGTGAAGTTCCATATCATTCTCAGAGATCCAGGGCTATTTCTGGGATTTAGGTGTGTTCTGGTGTCTTCATTATGTCTCTTGCAAATCTCAAAGTTCACAGATCTCACAGCCTAAGCCACTTGATGCATTTTAACCAATATGGAAGACTAACAACTTTCTTTCTTTCTTTGTTTTTTTCCTTTCTTTCTCTTTTCCCTCCCTTCCTCCCTGCCTCCCTCCCTCCCTTCCTTCCTTCCTTTCTTCTTTCCCTCCTTTCCTCCTCCTCCTCTTCATTCATCTCCTCCTCCTCCTCCTCCCCCCCCCCTCCTCCTCCTCCTTCTTCTTTGTCTTCACCTGGGTGCTATCCCTGAGCTTTTTTGCTCATGTGGCTCAACGGTTTCCCTCATTTGTAATAACTTGTATGTGTCTAGGACTTCCCTAGCAGAGGATTACAATAGCACAAAACCTAGACACATAAGGTAATATAGGATGAGGCTAAATGAAAGGATATCCAGGTTATGGACATCCTCGTGTAATTGTTGTTCTTAATGTACTATGTTATATCTCTTCTTCTTTGGTTGCCCTTTGGTTAATCTCATATTGTTACTGTATCTGACTTTGTTGCTTGGTATATTGTATATATGTTTATTTGATTATTTGAAATAGGAAAAGGAAGGGAGGAAAACAAGTTGATTGGGAGGGGTGGGGGAAGGGAAATGGGGACAAAAACATGAGAAGGATTATCAATATGTGAGAAGTAATGGACCTACTGTCTGGTGAATGTAACTGTAACTCCTTTATATATTACAATAAAAGAAACTAGTGGTCGAGGATGTATTATGATATGTGAAAAAGATATAGTAAAAAATATTGATACTAAACTTTCACATGATTAATAAGTTATATTTACAGAGGACATCTGAAGAGCAAAGTTTAAAAATTTTCTCATTTAGCTTACAGATATTGCTGAGCTATTGATTACTTCCCAAGCTATCAATTGAATAACTGAATTAAATAGTCTTTACAGCTTAAGATCACTTAATAAAATAACAGATATTGAATCTGTAATTACCAACAACATGAGGTGAAAAAGCCATACCAAAAAAAAAAACAACAAATCAATTCAGAAAAAAATGAAACAGGAGCTGAATCATTTTTCCTTCTAATAGGAAGGATTAATGTTTAATCACAAAGTAAAACAAGTTATTTAGTTTCATATATGTCTAATATCTATCTCAATATATGGGTTGATATACACAAAAATGTATCTGTCTAGAGTAATGTCTGATATAAAATAAGTGCCATATTTATGTTATTTTTTAAAAGGTGGATCAATAAATTGATAAACCCAATAGGTAGTTGTCTGAAAGGTCAAAAGATGGTAGAACATTATAAAATCGAGTCTAGACATGGGTGGAGGGGGGGAGTTTTGAAATAGAGAAAAGCTCCGAAAAACACACTAAGTACAGGGACAACAAAAAGTGAATAGTAAAGGAAAAGTGATTCATTGATAAATATTAACTAACTGTTGCTAGTCATTAGACAGAAGTAGCAGCATGAATAATACTGAATTTGATTTAACCAAAACTGTGATATCACTAAGTTGGATAAGTAGAGTACAAGAAATGTGGATACATTTTAGGGTACTTGCCTCAAAGAGTTATGTCACACTCTCCATAATGGAATGTTAATAACAATCTCTGAAACTGGCAATAATAGAAAGACCAAAATATAAGTATAATAGTTATCAATGTGAAAATGAAGAACAAAATATTGGTTTTGCTTATAAGCCATCTATAACTATTTGGCTCTGCCCTTATGTGCATATATATGTACATATATACTGTATATAAACATATGTACATATGTAATAAAATATCTTGTATACTTATTTCATGAGAAATCCAAATGGCAAGAGAGAAGAGAGACAGAATCAAGAAGAGGTCCAAGCATCGCTGAGGATCCAGGCTCCAGTGGCTCACTATAAAGTTCTAGCTACTCAGAAGGCTGAGATGTAAAGATCATGGTTTGAAGCCAGCCTGGACAGGAAAGTCAATGAGACTCATTTCCAATTAACTATCAGATATCTCAAGTCTGAAGCTCATGGGGCAATGCTTAGTCCTTGAGTTCAAGGCCGAGCACTGGTGCATGCACATGCGCACACACACACACACACACACACACACACACACACACACATGCACGCACACACAAAGAAAAAAAAAGAAAAGATTAGAAAACAGCCATGATGGAGGAAAGATAGAACTCAAAAACAAATTCTAGTAATATTCAGGAAAGTTTTCAGCTGTAGTGAACCAATTTATAACATCAAACAGTTTTCATAGGAAATGGAGTCAAAAAAGCTTGCTAATATTAAAAACAATTTTCTGGGGCCGGGAGTTTGGCCTACTGATAGAGTGCTTGCCTAGCATGCATGAAGACCTGGGTTTGATTCCTCAGTACCACACACATAGAAAAAAGTTGGAAGTGATGCTGTGGCTCAAGTGGTAGAGCTCTAGCCTTGAGAAAGCCCAAGGACAGTGCTCAGGCCCTGAATTCAAGCCCAGGACTGGCAAAAAAAAAAAACCAAAACAATTTTCTAAGTAAAATATTCAGTGGTACAGGCAAGTAACTAATGGCCAGTTAGTAAACAAAAGATAAATGAGAGGATACTTCCTTAGTGGTGGAATTGAAAGTCACAGTAAATGTGCTAGAGTAATTTTATAGGGCACACAGGACATTTGTATGAGACTCACTATCTGTCTGCCAATAATCTAAAATAGAACACAGGCAAGGTAAAAACATGATTTTACCCCAGTTTCTCTACTCCTTGATTCCATCTGTGTTCTGGCTGTTTTATATTCTTCCTAAAGCAGATAGGTTACTGAAGATTCCCGACACCACATCTCTGTTCAGCTTCTCCTGGGAAGAATCTAATTAAGTTCACTTCTCCAGGGTGAAGTTCCATATCATTCTCAGAGATCCAGGGCTATTTCTGGGATTTAGGTGTGTTCTGGTGTCTTCATTATGTCTCTTGCAAATCTCAAAGTTCACAGATCTCACAGCCTAAGCCACTTGATGCATTTTAACCAATATGGAAGACTAACAACTTTCTTTCTTTCTTTGTTTTTTTCCTTTCTTTCTCTTTTCCCTCCCTTCCTCCCTGCCTCCCTCCCTCCCTTCCTTCCTTCCTTTCTTCTTTCCCTCCTTTCCTCCTCCTCCTCTTCATTCATCTCCTCCTCCTCCTCCTCCCCCCCCCTCCTCCTCCTCCTCCTTCTTCTTTGTCTTCACCTGGGTGCTATCCCTGAGCTTTTTTGCTCATGTGGCTCAACGGTTTCCCTCATTTGTAATAACTTGTATGTGTCTAGGACTTCCCTAGCAGAGGATTACAATAGCACAAAACCTAGACACATAAGGTAATATAGGATGAGGCTAAATGAAAGGATATCCAGGTTATGGACATCCTCGTGTAATTGTTGTTCTTAATGTACTATGTTATATCTCTTCTTCTTTGGTTGCCCTTTGGTTAATCTCATATTGTTACTGTATCTGACTTTGTTGCTTGGTATATTGTATATATGTTTATTTGATTATTTGAAATAGGAAAAGGAAGGGAGGAAAACAAGTTGATTGGGAGGGGTGGGGGAAGGGAAATGGGGACAAAAACATGAGAAGGATTATCAATATGTGAGAAGTAATGGACCTACTGTCTGGTGAATGTAACTGTAACTCCTTTATATATTACAATAAAAGAAACTAGTGGTCGAGGATGTATTATGATATGTGAAAAAGATATAGTAAAAAATATTGATACTAAACTTTCACATGATTAATAAGTTATATTTACAGAGGACATCTGAAGAGCAAAGTTTAAAAATTTTCTCATTTAGCTTACAGATATTGCTGAGCTATTGATTACTTCCCAAGCTATCAATTGAATAACTGAATTAAATAGTCTTTACAGCTTAAGATCACTTAATAAAATAACAGATATTGAATCTGTAATTACCAACAACATGAGGTGAAAAAGCCATACCAAAAAAAAAAACAACAAATCAATTCAGAAAAAAATGAAACAGGAGCTGAATCATTTTTCCTTCTAATAGGAAGGATTAATGTTTAATCACAAAGTAAAACAAGTTATTTAGTTTCATATATGTCTAATATCTATCTCAATATATGGGTTGATATACACAAAAATTCACACAAAATATAAGGAAGCAGAATAGCAGGAAATCCTAGAAGCTAAATATTTAACTTTAAAACTAGAATGTGGCCCTGTCTTACTTTTCACATCCCTGATCTGGGACATTTCCACACACCAGCCAAGGGAACCATCACTCTGCATTTTATGTTCTATGTTTTATGATTTCCTCTCTTTTAAAACCAATTAGAATGTTTTAGATACCACTCATAGAATTTTGTTGTTTCATCCCTAAATGCCAAATTAACTCAAAAGAATTCAGATGTACGGGGACAACTCATTTTGAATACAGAAAGAGGCAGCTACAAATGCAACTTTAAAGACAATTTGTGAAGCCCAACAATGTAAAACCAGGCTGCAGGGATCACAGGATCACTGAATGTTAGCAACTTGGGGTATGGACTCAAGTGCAAAGACTTGTGTTTCTACAGTAATCTAGAAAGTCTCTTGAATAAGTCTTTTATTAGATGGAGCCTTTCACTCATGAGCAGTCCATGGAGAGGACTGGTGCCAAAGGGAAAACCCATCCTGATATCTGTGGTATGTTTATAACCTATCTGCCAGGAATATAAAAACCCTATCCTGAAAGAGACAACTCAATGGGAAAGGGAAGTAACCAACATTATGAGATTAAGTTTGAGGAAAAAAATGCCACAATTAAAGCTTTACATTGTCTCAGCTCTGTCACACCCTTACCACCATAACAAAATCCAAACAACCACTCATTAAATTTATAATGCATATCACTGAGGAATGTGAAGATATACATTTGTATGTGTGATATATGTGTGTTTGTCTACATATGAATGTTTGTGCTGATAGTGGAACAAGAGAATATTAGAAATAACCCAGATTGCTCATGAGAAAGAACAAATAGTTATGAAGTATTATTACAAATAAAGTTAGGCAGGGCAACGAAAGTAAATAAAGTGTATATATGTGCATAGATATCTATATCTAGCATTATCTATCTATCTACCTATCTATCTATCTATCTATCTATCCATCTATCTCAAAGTAAATATCCTAGAAACAATGCTGAAGAAAACCATTGTTTATGGCTTTAAATGCTTCCAAAGAACTATGATATTTATATATTGGTTGAGCAACTACATTGAATGATTGCCCTACGCTCCAGGGATAGAATGAGTAAGTCACACAATTCATGCCCTGTTCAGCTTGCATTAGAGGATAGTACTAAAACAAGTAAGGAAATTGTTTAGTATATTTGAAGATGAAGATCCTGAGCAATGAAGAAAGCATAGAAGACAGTGAATGCTGAGTGCATTGCCATTTTAAGCAGAGTAAGTGCCATGAGAGGGAGTTAGCAGTGAATACTTAAAGGGAGGTAGAAAAGCCTGATACACAGATATCTGAGGGAAATATATTCTAGGTAAAAAGAATAATAAGTGCAAAATGCTTGAATAGAAAGCCCATGTCAATACAAAGATCATGCCACTAAATAACAAGATGCCCAAGGTGACAGGTTGTGTGTAAATGGTAGACGGTGTCCTGGATGAAAAGGGAGGAGAAGTTCCAGATGAAGCACGGGAGGGAAGAGTCTACACTAGGCACCACTGAAGGGATGTTGGCTTCTCTGAGATGAGAGTCGCTGAAGGCTGTGTGCAGAAGACTGGCATTCCTGACTTTTCATGTTTGTTGAGTTTCTCACTTATCCAATAGAAAAAAGAAAAGACTAGTATAAAAACACTTACATATGCTTGAGCCAATTTCGCTTACTGTCAATCTGAGCGCCTGTATTCTTTGCACGCATACACTTACTCTCTTACCTATGGAATCCACTCACATCTGAATGTACATGTATTTCCTTAAAATAAAGAAAAATGTCTGCTTAAACTTAATAAAGAGCATATGAAGCTAAACAGGGACTAGACTACTCGATATCTCTAGTGTGTAAGGGAATTGGAAATAAAAATAGGACATGCCATTTTATTGTCATCACATTTGGAAACAAACATATGCCTAACAATCATATTCTTTTATAGTTTGGTCCACAAGTATTCTCAGCAGGTTTGTGTGACTGCTAGGGAGAGGTGGGGAGATTTCTGATAGGTGGGACCTAATGGGAGGTGTTCAGGTCCTTGGGCTTGGGTCCCTGAAGAGGATGGTGGTTTCCAATCCCTTCATTTTCCTTTCTTTTGCTGTCTAGATATGTGTGAGCTGAGCAGATTTTTACCTTCATGAACTTCCTACATAAGAGCTGCCTTGCCACTGGCCCTAGTTAATGGGGCCCTTTGATCATGGATTGATATCTCCACAACTGCAATCCAAAATAAAATGTTAAGTCTTTAGAATATTATTATGTATACATAATAGTAATAATCATTGTAAAGTAATACATTGACATATTTATTATGGCAACAAAAAGCTAACAATTAGTGATGACTGAAAAAAATCACGGATCTATGTATGTTTTCCGAAAATATTTGAACATAAAACTGTATATATATGACATTTTACTTCCCAATCTTCAGCATATATCTCCTAAGAAAAGAGATATTTGCTAATACAACTACTGGAGAATTATTTATGTAAGTAAATTAACATTGATAAAATATCTTAACCTCCTGTACAAATTACAACATCCATTGACTTAGTCATTTTTATAGCATCTTTCCCCCCAGGACATAATTCAATCTCAGATTATCTATTGCTTTAAATTGCTGTGTATCCTTAACCTCATTTAACCTACAACATTTACACAATTTTTCCCTGCTGTTTGTTTATAACAAATTTGCATGACTTAGGTCATAAAAAGATATACTATGAGTGTCTATGCCAAAAAGAGATCAAAAGGAGCTAAAGTGGAAAAACAGGAACATTTGGAGCCATACTTTGAAAAAATTCAAAAGATGTGAGGGGCTGAAGGTTTGGATGTAAAGTATAAAAAAACAGGAGGCATGTGTGGCTCCCGAGTGTTTGGAATGGTGGTGACTTTGTTAGTGTTCTCTGTAATAGGAATGATGTTGGGATGGATCAGGTTTGGGGATCAATGTGAGATATTGGTAGTGAGAATATGGGTGCATAGACATACTGCTTCTGCAAGCCACACATTGAATAGAAGGTCCAAGGAAACAAAGTAAGGTCAAAGACAAATAGGTTAAAAGATTAAGCAAATTAGATTAAAAAATGGCTTAGATGCTATTTAGAGTTCAGTAACATGAAGAGGAACCAACAAAAGCAGCAGCAATGCATGAGATGCAATGTCCTCAAGTCTTGAGCTCTCCAATTGATGTATTGAAACCTCAACCCCTAATATGACTGTAACTGGAAGACAAGGCTCTTCAGGGGTTAGTTAATAGTCACCAACTGTAAGAAACCTGAACTGATTGGTGGCTTTATAAGATGAAGGAAAGGAAGGGTTTGGGGTGTGGGGGGGGAGAAAGCACTGTTTGTAATGGCACACACCAAAGAAAGCCTAGGTATGGACATATCATAAAGACAGCCATCTGCAAGGGAGGGAGAGGGCGCTCACCTATATATCATCTAGAACCTTCAACATGGACTCTTCAGCCTCTAGAGCTACAAGCAAACCAATTTCTGTTGTGTAAACTACCCTTTTATTGTGGGCACTTGAGTGAAAAAAGGAAGAACATAAGAAACTGTAATGGCTTGGGAGCAATGGGTCAAGGTATTTCAAGAAGATAGAGAGGCAGGTACTGGTGGCTTGTGTTGTAATCCTAGCTCTTTAGGAAACGGAGATGTCAGGATAACAGTTTAGAGCTTTTCTGCGCAGAAAAATTCCAATTAATCATACAAAGGTGCAAGTGGAGCTGTGCTTCCAGAGTAGGATGCAGCCTTGAGTGAAAAAGCCAAGTGTGAGGTCTTCATTCAAATCCCAGTGTAACCATACACATACAAGAGTAGATAGGTCTGGAGTTTGGCCTAGTGGTAGAGTGCTTGCCTAGCATGCATGAAAACCCGAGTTTGATTCCTTGGTACCATATATATAAACAGAAATGGAGCTGTGACTCAAGTAGTAGAGCTCTAGCTTTGAGAAAGCCCAAGGACAGCATTCAGGCCCTGAGTTCAAGGCCCAGGACTGGCAAAAAAAAAAGTAGGTAAAGAAAACTAATAAACTGAAGATAGTAACTAGTTTTTTTAGTATAAAAGGTTGAAGATCAAATAGAAAAAATGAATATTATTTGTTGATTATTTTTCTTTTGAACTCTATCCTCAGATTTTCTTTGGTGTTTTTCTTATTTCATAAACTAGATGCTTAGGGACATAATTTTATAGAAAATGTAAAATATTATATATAAATAACTTATTACCAGGGTGAAATTAAAAGAATTACTGGGGCAAAAACTGAGACGGAATAGATACAAAAGGATCACTGGAAATGTATTAAGGTTTTCTTTTCAGAATAGTTTGCCAGAATTCTACAAAAACCAAGTTTGTTAATAATGTTTCCAAAGTTCTTCATACATTTTTATGTGCTTAAGTCATCAGGGTCTAAGGTTTCTCTCATGACTTATGACTGTGAGCTAGTTATAATTTTCTGAGTTGTTAAAATAGTTTTTATGTATACTTTTTATGTATCTTGTCTGTGGCTCAATTTGGTAACTCACCTTGTTGATCAATTGCTTTAATAAAAATATAAAAAAATAAAAACACTTTTGTTGTTTATTCTTCTTGTCTTCATTCTATTACATAGACATCTTTGTTTTCTGTTCTCCATGTCCTTATCTATATAGGGATGATAATAGAGTCTACTTCTTGATATAGCTGTAGGAACATATTGAACAATGCTGAGTAGATGTTAGCTGCTATATGGGTATGTGGCTTTTCTTCCTTTGCAATTAAATATGTTTACAGCTGAAAGACTTAGTAACTGTATAACTTAGGTGAATAGAGGAGTTTGGTATAGGAGAAAGGAAAATGAATGGAAATTTTATCATGAATAAATGTGTATTTTATTGTGGATTCATGTGTGTTGTTTCATGGGCTGAGTGGGAGAAGATTTAATGAGACTTCTGTCAAGGGGCCTTTCCGCTCCTGCCTGAGAGCTGTTTAGGATATTTTCAAAGACAACTGTTGATACTTTTATTGTTTAAAAATGCAAGAAAATGCACTTTTCTTTTTGAAATATAACTTTATGCTTTATAATAGTTAAGCAAGATTTTTTACTTGGCAAAAATATTACAATCCTCTGTCTTTTGAAGATTGCATTCCACTTGTAATAATGCTACAAAATATTCTTTTACTGTCACCTTCTACCACATAATATATGATTTGGGAAGGGGGGAAACAAGATGATTGGGAGGGGTTGGGTGGAGGGAAATGGGGACAAAAACACGAGATGGGGTATTAATGTGTCAGAAGTAATGCACCTACTACCTGGCAAATGTAACTGTAAGCCCTCTATACATTACCCCAACAATTAAAAAAAATCATACTAATGTGAGAAAGGAATAAAATACCCCCTAAAACCCATACAATTCTGGTGATCCTGTTGATGTGTATTTGTATATTTTAGTATATCTTCTTAGTGGCATATGGAAGTATAAATATAATTTTAGAACTTGGACATTTTAACAGCATAGTTAACATAACTTTTTAAACTATGTACAATATTAAAATGATGCAACCCATGCTTTATTAAAGAGGGTCAGAGAAAATACAATCAGATTCGATTTAGTTTAGAGTCCCCTCCCCTCTTATGCACTGTAAAGAGCCCTCACGAATCTTTCTGAAATGTTTTCAAAGGATGCAGAGTCACCACTGTGTGCCAATGGGTGGTTTTGTTTCCTTCTATCTCTCAGTTAAACGAGAAACAGGGTTCAAAGCCAAGTTCCAGGCATTCATTGCTGGGTGTGTAGCTGCAGCTTTGTCAGATTTGCAAGTGCCCCTCCCCCGCTGGCGTGGGACAGGGAGCGCTGTATGGAGCTCAGAAGAGAGCCAGTGCCTCTGTGGTGCCCGCTGTCAGCTCCCTTCTCATTCTCTCTCCTTGCCAAATCTGTTCATGCTCTTATTGAGCCCGAACAAGGACTGTGGTGCAGCTGCTAATGATGTCGTGTCAAAACTGAATCGGGGACACCATAGTGATGGGAGGTGGCTGCCAGGGAACCCACAGGATGAAAACTCTCTATGAAAGAACAGGAAAGTGACACTAACAAGTTAGTGCCCGAATACCCATGAGGGAGAAAGCGGAGCTTGCTGTGGATCAATACAAAAAGGGAGGGAAAGGCCCGTTAGTCACCCTTGAGTGACTAAACAAATTATATTAAACCAACACATAATTACTATATCCCCTGGTTATTTCCAGCACTTTCTGCTGAGAGGAACCTGAAGCAGAGAGTTGAGCTGATTCGAACTCCTGTTCAAATCCCAGCTTTGAAGTTTAAATGCACACGTTTACTTACATTTCCATGTATCAGTGACTGCTCTGAAACAGAATAAAAAAGTTTAAGTGAGGTGTGAAGAAACGAATGAAAATGATGTGTAATGTGAATAGATAGTAATAAGGGTCTTCTCTCGAAAGACTAAAAGGAAGAGATTAAAAGTATGATCTCATGGTAATTCACACTTGTGTTTTTGACCCTGTAAAAGCTGAACATTTGAAGGGCCTTATAAATCATGATAAAAAGCTGATTTGTGTTAACACTTACTTTATGCTAGTTTAAACTTACCTTATGCTATTCCTGATAGTTTTTCTCCTTGAAGTATACAACAAATCATAAAATATTTAACTATCTACAAATCAACCATGATGGTGTATCTAATGTTACAAAAATTCTTTTCTAATACTTGTATTATTCCAATACTTGGACTTAAACCTGGGGTCTTTAGCTCTTAATGGGCTTTTACATTCACCATAGGAACTCAATCCCTTGAGCTATACCTCCAGTCTGGCATATTTTGCTGGTTAATTGTAGCTAGAATTCCAAGGACTTTGGTGCCCAGGCTAATTTTGAACCACAATCCTCAGATCTCAACCACCTGAACAGAATACAGGTATGAGCCCTGGTGCACAACTTTTCACTATTAATTTTTAATGTGAGTTACATCTTTGTTACCCCTGATTATTTCTCATTATAAAATTAGTGTGTGCTCAGTAAAAAAAATTAAAGATAAAATTATAAAAACAGAAAGAAAATGCCTATTTCATATTCATCCAGAAATTCAATATTTACCTTTGGAATATTTTTAAGAGTTTTCCCTTTTCAGGTTTAAAGTAATTGAAATCATAATATATATGTATGTATACCTGTATACATATCCTTTAAGTCTTGCTTTTGACACTTAACTGCTTTCTAAAACCAAAGGAGGGAGACTGGAAGAATGTGAAATGTAATTTTAAAAAGATGCCTAATATTCTACTCTATTTACATCTTATAGGTTAAATATCTATGACTATATAAAAGTAATTTTTAAATATTTATCTGATTATAAATAATTCTAGTAGTATATATAATCAGTGTTATATTCATTCATGGAAAAGAATAAAATTATGTCATGTGTAAGTAAGTACATGCAATGGGAAATCATCAGAAAGGCAAATATTGTGTTTTCTCCTATATATGAGTGAGAATCTAGATTTGAAAGGAAAAGGCATGAAAGAAGGCAGACTATTTGAGAAGACGAAGGGGAGGGGAGCACTCAAAGTGAGAAAATGGGAGAAAACAAGAAATAAGGGAGAGACTAGCACAACAATGTTCACTGCAGCATTATTTACAATAGCTAAGATATGGAACCAACCCAGATGCCCCTCAGTAGATGACTGGATTAACAAGATGTGGTACTTAGACACAATGGAATTCTATGCTGCCATCAGAGAGAAGGACATCATCCCGTTCATAAAGAAATGGAACCACTTGGAAAAAAATGTATTAAGTGAAGTAAACCAGACCCAATGGAACATGGTCTCAATGGTTTCCCTCATTTGTAAAAATTAGCATATATCTAGGACTCTCCTAGCAGAGGACTACAGTACCGCAAAACCTATGTACATAAGGTCATATAGGATGAAACTAAATTAAAGGAACTCTAGTATATGGAAAAAAGAGGTTTGTACCTTGTTCTTAATGTACTATTTTATTTCTCTTCTCTTTTTTGGCCCTTTTGGTTAATCTCAAGTTGTTACTCTATCTGACTTGTTACCTCGTATATTGTTTATACATTTATGTGTTTATTTGAAATAGGGAAGGGAAGCTTTGATGGTCTCTCTACTGCAGCTTGGATTTACACACTGAAAGTGCTGGTACAATCACATCTATTACTGCTACTTCAATATCCTTCAGACAGGCTAGTGAGGAAAATTTCCTCGCCTTTGCTATTTGGTTAAATAAAATTTATGTGGGGGGAGTCTTATGCTTGCAATGGTATTCTGAAAACTAGATTAATATGAAAGGCTCACCAAGAGAGGTAACTGTTTGATATTCTGGTTGTTTGGGGAAGAAAAAGTGAATGTGTTTGTTTTTCCTCGCTATCCAGCTTGTAAGCAGCATGACTAAGGAATGGGACTAACGAAGACTATGTTTCCTAAAATGGATTGGCTCTCCATCAAAAGCCTTTTTTCCCCTCCAAAAAAGTTTCCTTCCTCTAGAAGTAAAATGTTGCTTAATCCATCTAAGCATTCCCAGAGAAATAAACATTTAACTTCCTAAGTAAGATTAATATAATGCATATATAATGAGTTATGTCTTTTGGAAAAGTCTTCTAAATTAAAACTACACAAGTTAGATCAACTTTTCTTAAGGAAATATTAATAAAACAAACCAGTTTTTATATTCTTTACTGAAAGCAAAGGGATTATTTAAGGAAGAATTATACATGTTATATTTCACTAGCTCTGAAATATTTACTATAATTTAAAAAGGGCAACCATGGTCACTAAAAATGTAATACAGTAGTTTGCTTGAAAAAATGCAGTACAAGTTATATCTGACATCCACATATGAGAGAGAACATGTACTATTTGTCACACTGTTCTTGGCTTACCTTACTTAACATGATTTGTTCTAGTTCCATTTTATTCTTTCTAATGGCTGTGTAAAATTCCATAGTGTGACAATGAACAAGGATGTAGAGATGTCCTTATAAGTTTCTGTCTCATTATGATCAAGATTCTAGATACTCACATACAGTAATGCCAAAAAAGGAACCTCTTAGGAGAGAATCTCAAAGTAATGCCTAAGCATCTCTTCATATTTATACAAAATAAAATACATACCAAAACAAACTCCTAAAATATGGAAACAAAACTTTTACTTTTTTACATTTTAGGGTTTGTTTTGTTTTGTTGTCTGATGATTCTGCTTTCTTTATGTATAGCATATTACCATGTATATATTCAGGAGGGTGAGGGAAGGGTACAGAACATGAAAAAAAGTGTAGCAGTGAAACTCATTGAACATTGATGCAAGTGAACTATACAACGCATAGATCAAGACGGGAGGGAGATACTAGGAGAGATTGAGGGAACAGACATCACTGTTCAAAGGAAATGTATTTATTACAAGACTAATATAAATATAACCCCTCTATACCTCTAAAATGATAATAAAGTAAATTTAAAAAGAAAAATTAAAAAAAAAAGAAATAGGGAAGGGAAGGTGGGAACAAGATGATTGGGAGATGGTGGGGGAGGGGAAATGGGGACAAAAACATGAGAGAACTCTTGTTTATAATGTTGAAATTCTTTCAGAACAGTGTCTATATTAGGAGCTGCCCAATAGTCACTATCTGCATTTGGTATCTATTTCTTTCATATTTTATATCTCTGACATCTTTTTTATTTTCAATACTTAGTGTTAAACTTGGGGCCTCTAGCTTGCTAGGCAGGCACATTACCACTCGAGCCATACCCCAAACCCTTACATGATACATTCAGTTGGAATTTTTTCCATAGTTAGGAAGTAAGTGTCTTTCAAAAGTGTGGTAGCCCTTATAATTCATATTTTAGCTCATGTCTTAGGTTTTCAAAGATTGCTTTTTGTATGTGCAAACTGTCATGGTGAAACCTTATGCTATAATTAATTTATACTAAAAGCAAAAAGCATAACAAGAAAGTAAACTAGAATTTCTTGAAGAGCAGGTATCTGTGGAAGAATATACATATAAAAGAACACAGATACAGAATATATATGTATATATATATATATATCTGTGGGATGAGGATGGGGGATAGAAGTGAAAGAAAGCATGGTTGAAGCACTTTAAATGCATATAGGAAAATAGAAAAAATGAAGTGTACAGATAAATAATGAGGAGAGCATTGGGATAAGAGAGGAGGTGACTTTGAGCAGGGAACATTAGATAAAATGTCATCATGTCATGTCTATCCACAGAACTAATCTAGCTAATAAAAAACATAGCTCTGATGAAGGAAAATGGTCAAGTAGTTTAAGTAAAGAAACCTCTGCTTGATAGTACCAGAAAGCCAATCATTCAACCAGCTTTAAGCCAGGAACTTTTCTAAGGAGAAATTGGGTCAATCAGATGATCCTGGTGTTTAGATGTATTTATTTCAAAACTGTCTGCTAGTTTCATAGGGAGGACCTTGGAAGCTGGTAATACTCATAGCCTTGGGGCAGAGATTGTAAGACTTGCTGAGAGGAAAGATCCAGAGAAACACTTTCCTCGCAGGGAATTACAAGTCAAAGAGTGAAGCTCAATTGGGAATTCCTTTCAGTATCCACTGCAAATTCAGGTAATTTCTAATACCTTTAGTGCCCCATGACATCTTGCAAAGACATGTAAATTAGATCCCACCTTTTCTCTTTAATATGCGGTTCTTCCTTATAGTATTGAAAAACTTGCCGATCCACCTTCGTGCTTTTGTTACATGGAGACTTATCAGTTCCACCTGCATTTCCACTTTGTGTGCCCTCAGCTGATATTCTAACTTTGGACCATGCCTGTGTCACCTCACTTCTGGCGGGGGCTTCTCTGGTTCTGTTATGGGTGCTCAGAACATCCAACTTTTCACTTCACCCCGCTACTGGTGCCTGGGGGTCCACTGAACACTAGTTGACAGGGACATGTATTCTGTTTCTCCTTTCTGGTCCAAGAAATTCATGTTAAAATACATTGGCATGTCTATGGGGCTGTGCACCTGGAATCTAGAGCAGGTATCAATCCACCTCCTTCTCTCCATTGACTTTCCTCATTCCTTCCTTATCCCTCCTTATGCCTGATTTCTGCTTTCGGGAACACGTTGCAAATAAAGCACAAGTTTTCGTGGCTCACTCTGCTTTGGAGAAAAGCCAAAGAAACTGAGTTCATATCATAAGGAATGACAGTAAGCCTTCCAGCATGGGATTTGACCACTGATCACGAGCTGGCGAGATGGAAGTAGGGCATCGTATCAGGCTCTCAATGGGAACTGGTCATGTCTGCAGTTGTGCATAGCATCACAGATCATGCTGCCTGTACACTCTGGAAGACTGGGATGAGATGCTTTTCGTAAAGGAAGCACCAAGTTGTACATTTGCTGAGGCACTGAAGTATAACGAGGATAAGTGATAGTTTGCAAATGTGGCTTGGGTTAGGCTGAATACCTATGAACTCTTGACTTTCTGATGATGCAGAAGTAACATGCATTTAGCAGAAATGATGCTGGATTTTGATCCTTTCCTAGGGGTATCAACATATGGTGTGATAATATATTTTTTCCATGTGCTTGTACTAAGGCATAAACATAGGGTTTGGGCATTGTTCCCTAAGCTTTTTTTTTGTTCCATACACTCTACTACTAGAGCCACAGCCTGCCTAGGCTGGCTTTGAACCATCATCCTCATAGCTCAGTCTCCAGAGTACCTAGTATTACAGACATGAACCACTGGTGCCTATTGCTGGCAGTGATGTCACACTTTTTTAATGGTAGTCGTATTTAATGAAACACTATTAGGCATTATGGTTGGATATAATACTATATCCCTCTAGTATTTATAATACTATAAATTTGCAAATGTAAGTGAGATAAAGAAGCCAGATATAAAAGTGCATATAGTACAATACCACTGAATAAATTTTAAAGAAAGATAAGTCTCATCTATGACACCAAGACATAGGACAGGATTCACATTTGGATTTGAGCACAGGAACACTGACCACAGCAAGTGGAATGTGGCATCTGGATGTGAGCATATATCTAAGTCTTTTGATTAGACTGTGATTTCATGATGAGTTCCTTTGTGATAGTTCATCATAAATATATTTTTAATATATTGAATAGTTGTTAATAAAAGTGTCTCTAGGACAGAAAAGAAGTAATATATATATATATATATATATATGGGGGAAAACTGGCTTCAAGCACAATTGCATTTTGTTCTAAAATCTCTTTATTCGCTATGTATGTATTGGCCAGACTTGATGGTTCACACTTACAATCCAGCCACTCAGGAGACAAGAGACCAGGAGGATTGTGGTTTGATACCAGCTTGAACAAAAAGTTAGCAATATTCCATTGCAATGAATCAACACAACTTTATGCTACACCTATATGGTCCTGTCTGTTCAGAAGACTACTGGTTGGAATGATATAGTAAGATGATAGTTTTGAGAATAAACATAAAGCCCTATCTAAAAAAAATAACAAGTAAAAAAGGGATAGGAATAGGGATATGATTGAAGTAGAAAATGTTCCTGCCTTGCAAGGAACTGGGTTCAAACCTAGTGCAAAACTGGTTTAGGATTTGGCTAAGTGTTTTAGATGTATTTGTATCCCACTTTAGCCTTCCCTTAGCTTGGTGGAGAATCTCCTCTGAGCCTAAAATGTTGCCTGCCTGGGTGCCTATCACAAACCCTTTTGCTATGTCATCAAAAGCTATATTCTCGCCTGTATAAGAAATACCTTGTTGCATTTCATACAAGTTTGTACAAGAGATACTTGGTTTGTGCATGCCCTATGGATTATAATCTTGACAATATTAGTTGGCTGTTAAACTAAAAATCAGTAGTAAGCACTCTCACTTTGTCCCATTATGGTCTATTGCTAGTCTTTTCATTCTGTATGGATCCTTTTAATCAATCAATGGTTAAGAGGGGATAATGGCGATATTTTTCTCTGGAGCTGGGAAATGGATTTCTTTGCAATTAAATAGGATAAATATATTTATATCAATATAAGCTCATGTTTGAGAAAAAAGAAGATAGGTTTACTTAGGTCTATATCATACCATGTATAAGCCTATACCATAAATAATACACACTTGAGTCCAACCTCATTACCCCACATGAATTATAGGATAAGAAAAAGTGGCACAAGGATAAAGCCCATATGGCTTGCTGTGCTACAAGTAATAATAGTCTTTTTTCCTCACCCAAGACTCTTATGTCTTTTGCCCTCACCCATGAGAAATGTGACAAGTCTACTTGTGAGCTTGCAAATTAAGCAAACTATCACCTTTTTGTTTGTTTGTTTGTTTGTTTTGCCAGTCCTGGGCTTGAGCTCAGGGTCTGAGCACTGTCCTTGGACTTTCTCAAGGCTAGAGCTCTACCACTTGAGCCTCAGCACCACTTCCGGCTTTTTTATTTCTATGTATGTGGTACCAAGGAATCGAACCTGGGTCCTCATGAATGCTAGGCAAGCAGTCTACCACTAGGCCAAACTCCAGGCCCGCAAACTATCACCTTTTTTGTCATTCTTGAGATACTTTTGGCTTTTTCTTTTTAAAAAGAGCATGTTGTGCTTGCTATATGACCCCAAATTTCTTTTCCATGTTTAGAAATATCCTGGAGAATTCCTCATCACAAATTGCTTTTGTTAGACAGTAACGAATGGTTCTGCTAATTCTCATTTTGTCATAGGTATGGGTTGGTGCTCTTACTTGCCAAGTACTCCAAGAGCCCATTCTCAGTTTGGCGGTGAGTCCATATCTTGGCCTCTGCTTGTCTTCAGGAGAATGCCCAGAAGACAGGAGGTGGTGCAGTCTCCCACCAACCCACCACAGTGCTCACTCCGTGACAAGTGAGTTGCATCAATAATCTTCACAAAAACAATGGCCAGAAGAACATAAAAATTCTCTTCTCTGCAAATTTGTGAGTACCAGCTATACCTTAGTTGATATGTTCGTGTGTTTATGCCTATGACACAGTGATTTAGATCTTGCATCCACAGATGTGAATACACATGAATCCTTTCTCTCTCTGGGTCTGACTCACTTCACTTAGCATTTCTACAGGTAGAATCCATTTCTTTGCAAAGGACATAACATTATTTTTCCACATTCAGCCATTTCTGACAACACAGATGAATCTGGAGGACGTGCCAGTTGATGTAATAAGCAAGCTATAGGGAGAGAAATACTATATGATCTCACTTACATGTAGAATCTAAGATGCTGATCTTGCAGAAAAAGAAAATAATAGAATTTGGATGACCAGAGTCAAGGAATCAGATGGCAATGGGGGCCAGTTGGGTAGTGAGTACAAAGAGAGAGCAAAAGGATACACTATGGTGTTCTGTTATATGGTAAGGGTGACTAATGTTGATAATATCTATTTCAAAATAGCTTGAAAGAACTGTGAATGTTTCAAATAAACAACAAATGCCTGAGATGATGGATTTGCAAATTTATTTTTTTATTATTAAACAATGTATAAATATATAAAAATCATATTGTACAATGTAAAGTTATACAATTATTATGAGTCAACTAACATATAACTACATCAGTTTAGAAAGTTTTGTTTTTAATTTAGAAAACATGGTATTTGCTACATGCAATAGCTCAGTCTGTAACTCTAGCTAACTGAGCAAGTAAAGGCTAGTCCGGGCAAAAATTTATGAGAGTCCATCTCAATTAATGGCTGGGTGTGGTGGGTGGAACATTCATATCATTCCAGTTATTCTGTGAAGCACAAATTGAAGGCCCAAAGTCCAGGCTGGCCTATGCATAAGGCAAGATCTTATCTCAAAAAGTAGCTAAAACAAAGGGCTAAGGGATAGATCAACTCGTGGGACATCTGCCCGTCAGGTATGAGGTCCTGATATCAAATCCTAGCTCACCAAAAACCAAAACAAAATGGTGCTGGAGATATTGTTAGTAAAAGAAAAAGAAAATTCATAGACTGGAAAAATATATTTTAAAATTATTTTTGCACCCTGGTGGCAGTGGTGGCTCATGCTGTAATCCTTGCTACTTAGGAGGCTGAGATGGGAGGATTGTGCTTCAAAGCTAGCCTGGGCAGGAAACTCCATTAAAAAATAAATAAATAAATGCAGGTGTGTCTCTGTGACTCAATGGTTGAGCCCTCACCTGAGCAGAAAAAACTCAGGGACAGTGCTCAGGACCAGAGTTCAAGTCCTAGGACTGGAAAAAAAATCACATATGCACATATACACATATGTATATATGTATAGATATATGTGCCTGTGTACCTATGTACCTGTGGAATTACAGTCAAAATACAGAAAAAATATATAGTATGATAATAAAAGATAGCCCAATTTTCAAAACACTTCACAAAATAATATATATGACTAACCAGAAACCACCCAGCCCAGAAATGTGTTCTGTATCAGTAGTTATTTGGGAAATGTCTATTAAATCCATAGCTATCATATACGTTCTAACTTTGACTAAAATGGAGGATTTTCAATATCAATTGCCAGTAAAAATGGAGAGCACTGAAACTTTTATATATTAGTCATCAAATGTCAGCATATGGAGTTTGGAAAACAATTTCTTGTAAAGTTATACAAATACAGTTAATGTATGATCTATTAATATCTATTATAGGTTTTTGACCCAAAAGAAATTAAAAAGTATCTTAGACAAATATTAATATAGGATGATTTATTTTAGGTTTTTTTTTTTTGGCCAGTCTTGGGCCTTGAGCTCAGGGCCTGAGCACTGTCATTGGACTTTCTCAAGGCTAGAGCTCTACCACCTGAGCCTCAGCACCACTTCCAGTTTTTTCTATATATGTAGTTCCATGGGATCAAACCCCGGTCTTTGTGCATGCTAGGCAAGCACTCTACCACTAGGCCAAACTCCCGGCCCAGATTTATTTTAGTTTTACAAATAATTGTAAAAATAGAATATACCAAAAAGTTTGCATGTATAAACAATTATTTTAGTAATAAAAATGAAGGAAACAGAGTACATGCATTGTCAAGAATTATTTCAAAAGCATCTCATGAAACGAAAGAGATATGATGACTCCCTATCTAATGATCATTATTACAATATTATATGGAAGAATATGCTCATTGAAGAAGACACCAAATGAAAGGAGCAGAAATGAATTGTTGGCTTCTAGGTATTAGTATTGGGTGTGGTAGGGAGTAGAGGTAGGGACAAAATGTACAAAGGAAATGGGGCCTTAGATACAATGAAAATGTCCTGAATATTGATTAGAAGAGGTGTAAGAATATATCTAAAACTTAATATAAGATTTATTTGAGGAAGTAGTGCTATGGTTCAAGTGGTAGACCACTAGCCTTGAGCTGAAGATCTCAGGGACAACTCCCAGACCCAGAATCCAAGCCCCATGACTGACAAAAAAAATCTATTTGAAGAAAACTGCTTTTTAGAAAAATTTAAACATAAAAAAAAATCGCGTAAAATTTATGTAATTTTTCCCAAGATCCAGCTTTTTCTATTATAAGCATGGTTTGTTAAAATGTACATTTGTTACAATTCAGGAGCTGATACTGAGAGAATAGTATGAAATGTATACTCTATACCTATTTACTTCATTTTCTCCTAATGAAGTTAGCTATTCCAGAATGCTCCACGGGAGACCAAGCTCATGTGGCTGTCACTGTCTTCTTAGGCAGCTCTTGGATTTAATTCTGGCAGTTTTAGCAACTTTTAAAGTAAGTTGTGATTTTCTTCCAAAGTTTTAAAACATTTTGGAAATGATTTGTGTTAATTGATAGCATGTGTTTTCAACAAAAATTATGACTGCCTTATAATTAAACCCTGATGTTATAAAGACAGCATTAGAACAATTTAAAAAAAATCTCTTTCACCTTGAAAGAGCTCTGCTTTGTTCATTTTTTTTAGTTAGTCTACTTGACAGTATGTAATTTACACCACTTATTAAAAGTGTCAGCTAATGTTCAAGTAACATTGAATTTTGGGAGTTTTCAAAAATACTTTGTCATGAAGTATCTATGGTATAGCTAATATCTGTGATGTACAGGCTTTTTATTATCTTTTTCCTTACCATGTAGATTGCTGTAAAATGTTTTTGTATCTTGAAAGTAAGTTTTGTAATAGCAATTACCTTGCTGATAGCTTATCATGCTTGTTGTATTTCTGAATTTAGCTTCTTTGCTGAAGTACTCTGCTTCTGAGATTAGCAAAGAATGAATTTCAGAAGTGATACTATTTCTATAATCTTATTCCATGATATATATTCTATTTTTGGTAAAAGCAACAGCTAATATTTAGTTTACATTCATACATTTCTTCCATAAACACTACCTTTCATTAAAAAATAATTACAAAAGGGAATATTTTTTCTGGTCTTCTCTATGACTTAAAAAAATTATATAGGTACAGATGCTTCCTGGCTATGAGCCTAGACACAGGAAACTGAGATCTGAGGATCAAAGTTTGAAGCAAGTGTAGATAGAAAAGTCCAACAGCTCTTATCTCCAGCTAACCACCCAAAACCCAGAAGTGGAGATGTATCTCAAGTGGTAGAGCACCAGCCCTAGAGAAAAACCAAGAGAGAGCATAAGGCTTGAGTTCAAGCCCTAGCACAACAATAAAAACAGTAACAACAACCACAGAGGGAAAATGTAGCCTTTTAAGGTATTCATATTATTTTTTTATCTGGGAAATAACATGTTAATATATCTATACAATCCTTTAACTCATGACCAAAGGGTTACTCTAACAGTTGTTGCTTCATGTTTTCAGTAATACTTTCTGTCTTCTCTACATAGTTACTGGGAAAGGTGAGCTTTTGGCTTCTGGTGATTATTATTCCATACTGGCTGGTTTTGCAAGGTTTTTTTTTCATAATTTTTATTGTAATTAATGGAAGGGTTACATGATATTTGCCAGATAGGAGGTGCATTAATTGACATACATTGATACCCTTTCACATGTCTTGATCCCCATTTCTCTTCCCCCCACCCCCACCCCTCAAATCGTTTTCCTCCCTTCCCTATCCAATTTCAAATAACCAAATACAAATATATCCGATATATCAGGTAACAAAGTGGGATACGTAACAATATGAGATAACCAAGAGACAGCAAAAGAGCTGAGAGATAACATAGTACCTTAAGGACAACACTCATTCATTATATGGCTTTTGTTTCTATAGCCTAGAGGTTCTTTCATTTAGCGTCCTACTATATAGCCTTATGTATCAAGGTTTTGCTCTATTGCAAATCTCTGCTATGAGAGCCCAAGATTTCTACTGATTATGACAAATGAGGGAAAACATTGAGCCTAAGTTACTTTGAGTCTGGCTTACTTCACTTAATAGGATTTTTTCTAAGTCTTTCCATTTCCTAACAAATGGGGCAATGTCATTCTTTCTGACAGCAGCATAGAATTCCATTGTGTACAAATACCACAACTTGTTGATCCACTCATCAACTGAGGGACATCTAGGTTGGTTCCATATCTTTGCTATGGTAAATAGTGCTGCAATAAACATTGTTGTGCTAGTGGATTTAGTATGTCCTTGTTTCTGGATGATTGGGTAAATGCCTAGTAGTGCAATTGCTGGGTTATAGGGGAGCTCTATGTTTAGTTTTTTAAGGCACTGCCATACTGCTTTCCATAGTGGTTGAACAAGTTTGCATGCTCACCAACAGTGTAGTAGTGATCCCTCCTCCACATCCCTTCCAACATCTGTTGTTATTAGTTTTCTTGATCCTAGCCATTCTAACTGGAGTGAGGTGGAATCTTAGAGTTGTTTTGATTTGCATTTCTTTTATGACCAGAGATGTTGAGCATTTCTTCATGTGTCTATAGGCCATTTTTGTTCCTTCTTCAGAGAAGACTCTCTTTAAGTCTTTGGCCCATCTTTCAATGGGATGGTTGTTACTTTGGAGATTAGTTTTGGAGTGATTCGACTTTTTGAGCTGTTGATATATTTTAGATATGAGGCCTTTGTCCATTGTATGGTTGGTGAAGATCTTCTCCTACTCTGTGGGCTTCCTAGTTAATTTACTAGCTCTGTCCTTTGCCATACAAAAGCTCCGCAGTTTAATGCAGTCCCACTTATCCAGCCTTTTTCTGATTTGTTGTGATTCTTGGTCCTTATTAAGAAAGTTTCAATCTACGCCAAGGAGGCCTAGTGTATCTGCTATTCCTTCTTGTAAAGTGTTCAGTGTGTCAGCTTTTACCTCCAGGTCTTTGATCCATTTGGAGTTAATTCTAGTGCAAGGTGACAAAGAAGGATCCAACTTTAGTTTTCTACAGGTGCTTAACCAGTTCTGCCAGCACCACTTGTTGAAGAGGCTATCTTTCTTCCATTCTATTTTTTTGGCTCCCTTGTCAAAGATTAAGTGGCTATAAATCTGTCATTTAATATCTGGGTCCTCAGTTCTATTCCATTGAACTTCAGGCCTGTTCTTGTGCCAGTACCAAGCTGTTTTGATAATTATAGCTCTGTAATAGAGTCTAAAGTTTGGTATTGAAATTCCTCCTGCGCTGTTCTTTCTGCTAAGAAGTGTTTTCTATATGGGGTCTTTTATTATTCCATATGAAATTTTGGATTGCCTCTTCTATTTCTTTAAAGAATGACATTGGGATATTGATGGGTATTGCATTGAATTTGTAGATAGCCCTTTGCAAGATTGTCATTTTCACAATGTTGATTCTTCCAATGCAGGAGCATGGGAGGTTTTTCCATTTCCTTAGTTCTGCTTTAATTTCCTTTTTCAGGGTTTTAAAGTTTTCGTCAAAAAGGTCCTTTACATTCTTCGTTAAGGTAATTCGTAGGTACTTTATTTTCTTTGAGGCTATTGCAAAAGGAGTTGCTTCCTGATTGTTGCCTCGTTCCTCTCACTGTTGGCGTAGAGGAAGGCAGTTGATTTTTGAGGGTTAATTTTATAGCCTGCTACCCTTCCAAAGTTTTGAATCAGCTCAAGGAGCTTCGGAGTAGAGTTATAGGATTCTTTAAATACAGAATCATGTCATCTGCAAAGAGGGCAAGTTTCACTTCCTCTTTCCCTATTTGGATCCACTTTATGCTTGCTTCCTGCCTTATTGCACTGCCTAGGAATTCTAATACTATGTTAAAGAGGAGTGGAGAGAGTGGGCATCCCTGTCTCATTCGTGATTTTAGAGGGAATGGCTTTAGCTTTTCGCCATTAAGTATAATACTAGCTGTGGGTTTGTCATACACAGCCTTTATTATATTGAGGAATGTTCCATGGATTCCTAGTTTCTCCAGAGTTTTCATCAACAAGGGAAAAACTCAACAAAGAAACCTTAGAAATGAACAACTATATAGACCAACTAGATCTAACAGACATCTGCAGATTATTCCACCTAGCAACAACACAATATACATTTTTTTCAGCAGCACATGGAACATTTTCCAAAATAGACCACATTTTAGGCCATAAAACAAACCTGGACAGATTCAGAAACACTGAAATTATTCCCTGCACACTCTCAGACCACAAAGGTATCAAATTGGAACTGAACACCCATTTCCACCAATGAAAACCCTGTAACTCATGGAGATTGAACAACACATTGTTGAATCACTAATGGTTCATCGAAGAGATCAGAACAGAAATCCAACAGTTTATGAAATTTAACAAAAATGAGCACACAAAATACCAGCTCCTTTGGGACATGGCAAAGGCAGTACTCAGAGGAAAATTTATAGCTCTGAGTGCCTACAATATGAAATTGGAAAAATCATGAACCAATAATTTAATGAGTCACCTTACGCTCCTGAAAAAAGAGCAACAAACCAACCCTAATCCCAGTAGAAGGAAGCAAATTATTAAAATCAAAGCAGAATTAAATGAATTGGAATCTAAAAAAACTATAGAAAGAATCAACGAAACAAGGAGTTGGTTCTTTGAAAGAATTAACAAAATTGACAATCCCTTAGCAGATCTTACCAAAAAAAGAAGGGAGCATATCGAAATAAACAAAATCACAGACGAAAATGGTAATATCAAGACAGAAATTAACAAGATCCAGAGTATCATGAGGGAATACTTCTCAAACCTTTATGCCAACAAATTTGAGAATCTAGAAGAAATGGATGAATTCCTAGTAAATATAAACATACCCACACTGAACCAAGAAGAACTAACCCAACTAAACAGGCCTATTTCAAGCACTGAAATAGAAATGGCAATAAGAGAACTTCCACCTAAGAAAAGCCCAGGGCCAGATGGATTCACAGCTGAATTCTATAAGGTCTTCAAAGCAGAGCTCACACCAATACTCCTCAAGCTCTTCAACGAAATTGAAAATGAAGGTTCTTTACCAAACTCATTCTATGAAGCCAGTATAACCTTCATCCCCAAACCAGACAGAGACTCATCAAAGAAAGAGAACTATGGACCTATTTCCTTGATGAACATCGATGTAAAACTTCTCAACAAAATACTGGTCAACCGTCTACAACAACTCATCAAAAAAAATTTATACACTATGATCAAACAGGATTCATCACAGGGAGGCAAAGCTGGTTCAACATATACAAATCAATTAATATAATTCAACATATCAACAGGAGCAAGGAAAAATCACATGATTGTCTCAATAGATGCAGAAAAGGCATTTGACAAGATCCAACACCCTGTTATGTTAAAAGCTCTGGAGAAACTAGGAATCCATGGAACATTCCTCAATGTAATAAAGGCTGTGTATGACAAACCCACAGCTAGTATTCTACTTAATGGCAAAAAGCTAAAGCCATTCCCTCTAAAATCAGGAACGAGGTTTTGCAAGTTTTAAAGTAAACCTTTTTTCTGTAGTAGTGAAAATGAAAATCCATCCAAGAATAAATTATATTATTGTCTCTCATTATTTGTGAGACTGAAAGAGAGACATCTCAACATTTAGCAGTTTAGTCAAAGTTTGCATGCCACAGAACTGCATCATCTTCAGACTTAATTTCTGTGAAAAACCAGAGATTTAACTACATGCTGGATAGCAAGTGTCTTCTAAGTACTGGAACATATCTTAAAACTACTGATGATGAAGCCACTGTCTGAATAGTTCATTGATAATGTGCTTAATGAAAATTGGTCCTATGAACCAAGAATCACAACAAATCAGAGAAAGGCTGGATAAGTGGGACTGCATTAAACTGCGGAGCTTTTGTATGGCAAAGGACAGAGCTAGTAAACTAATCAGGAAGCCTACAGAGTGGGAGAAGATCTTCACCAACCAAACAACGGACAAAGGCCTCATATCTAAAATATATCAACAACTCAAAAAATTGAATCACTCCAAAACTAATCTCTAAAGTAGCAACCATTCCATTAAAAGATGGGCCAAAGACTTAAAGAGAGTCTTCTCTGAAGAAGAAACAAAAATGGCCTATAGACACATGAAGAAATGCTCAACATCTCTGGTCATAAAAGAAATGCAAATCAAAACAACTCTAAGATTCCACCTCACTCCAGTTGGAAGGGACATGATCAAGAAAACTAATAACAACAGATGCTGGAGGGGATGTGGCCAGGAGGGTTCACTACTACACTGTTGGTGGGAGTGCAAACTCATTCAACCACTTTGGAAAGCAGTGTGGTAGTGCCTCAAATGACTAAACATAGAACTCCCCTATGACCCAGCCATTCCACTACTTGGCATTTACCCAACCATCCAGAAACAAGGGCATACTAAATCCACCAGCACAACAATGTTCATTGCAGCACTATCCACCATAGCAAAGAAATGGAACCAACCTAGATGTCCCTCAGTTGATGAGTGGATCAACAATTTGTGGTATTTGTACAGAATGGAATTCTATGCTGCTGTCAGAAAAAATTACCTCAACCCATTTGTTAGGAAATGGAAAGACTTAGAAAAAATCATATTAAGTGAAGTAAGCCAGACTCAAAGGAACTTAAGTTCAATGGTTTCCCTCATTCATCATAATCAGTAGAAACCTTGGGCTCTCCTAGCAGAGATCTGCAATAGAGCAAAACCTTGATACATAAGGCCATATAGTATGACACTAAATGAAAGGATCTCTAGGATATAGAAACAAAAGCCATATAATGAATGAGTGTTGTCCTTAAGGTACTATGTTATCTCTCATCTCCTTTGCTGTCCCTTGGGTATCTCATATTGTTACAGTATCTCACTTTGTTATCTGATATATTGAATTTATTTGTATTTGGTTATTTGACATTGGATAGGGATGGGGGGAAACCAAGATGGGTGGGGGTGGGGGGAGGGTAATGGGTACCAAGGTTAACAATGTATGTGAATTAATGTGCCTTCTATCTGGCAAATATCATGTAACCCTTTTATTAATTACAATAAAAAATAATAAAAAAGTAAATTGGTCCCATGAATACATTTTGGACCCAGTTGTTTTTTTATTAAGTTCATATTCATATCTCTTTTCTTAGCAAGACTGTATTTATGTTATATGCATTTTATAGGTGATCATTGAATTAAAGCTAAATTAAAAGCACCATAAATCACCCAGCAGAGCATGTCTAAAGTGCAGAAAGTTACAATTTAGGCACAGCAAATAGATGTGTGTCGTAGGTATGGGTATCCAGGCTTCATGTGGCAGGAGGAGATACTCCAGAGATTCTAAGGAATAGAGGAATTTCTGCCTGACTTTTCTTTAGAGAGAAGAGAAAAATGTTTCGATCACTATGGTGACAATAATGACCTTTCAGGATCTGAGGAATGGACCTTGCCACATACAGCAACATCTGTAAAATGACTTAAGAAGGATAAATTATTTTTAGAAACCTATAAAATGGGTTCTTTATAGTAAACAGGACTTCATTTTTCTTGGTCCTGGAGATTGAGAAGAATATGATGGCAAGCCTAGTGCTTGGTGAATAACTTGGGATATCTCATAGTCAAAAGAGTGAGTTACTTATCATATCTAAAATATATCAACAGCTCAAAAAATTGAATCACTCCAAAACTATCTCCAAAGGAACAACCATCCCATTAAAAGATGAGCCAAAGAGTTAAAGAGAGTCTTCTCTGAAGAAGAAATAAGAATGGCTTGTAGACACATGAAGAAATACTCAACATCTCTGGCCATAAAAGAAATGCAAATCAAAACAATTCTAAGATTCCACCTCATTCCAGTTAGAAAGGCCAGGATCAAGCAATCTAGTAACAACAGATGCTGGAGATGATGTGGCTAGAGGGGATCACTACTACATCATTGTTGGGAATATAAACTTGTTCAAACACTCTGGAAAGCAGTATGGCAGATCCTCAAAAGACTAAACATAGAGCTCCCCTATGCCGCAGCAATTCCACTAGTTGGCATTTACCCAGGTGTCCAGAAACAATGACATACTAAATCCACTAGCACAATGATGTTTATTGCAGCACTATTTACCATAGCAAAAATATGGAACCAAACAAGATGCCCCTTAGTTGACGGGTGATCAACAAGATGGGTATTTATACACAATGGAATTCTTTTTTTAATTTTTTTAATTTTTAATTTGTTTTTTTAAAATAATATTTTATTTTGATTAATAGAAGGGTTACATTATATTCACCAGCTAGAAGGTGCATAACTTCACAAACATTGATATCCTTTCTCATAACATGGTCTCCATTTCCCTCCTGCCCTCCCCCCACTTATCTTGATTTCCCCCCCTTCCCTATCCAATTTCAAATAACCAATTAAGCACATATAAAATATATCAGATAACAGGGTGAAAAATTGTAACAATATGAGGTAACCAAGGAATGGCAAAAGAGATGAGCAATAATATACTACATTAAGGACAATAGTCACTCATTATATGACTTTTGTTTTCTTATCCTGCAGGTCCTTACATTCAGTGTCGTACTGTTTGGCCTAATGTCTCTAGATTTTGTTCTATTATACACAATGGAATTCTATGCTGCCATCAGAAAGAATGACATCACCCCATTTGTAAGGAAATGGAAAGACTTAGAAAAAATCATGTTAAGTGAAGTAAGCCAGACTCAAAGGAACTTAGGCTCAATGGTTTCCCTCATTTGTCATAATCTGTAGAAACTTTGGGCTCTCCTAGCAGAGATTTGCAATAGAGCAAAACCTACATACATAAGGCCATATAGTATGACTCTAAATGAAAGGACCTCTAGGATACAGAAACAAAAGCCATATAATGAGTGATTGTTGTCCTTAATGTACTCTCATCTCTTTTGCTGTCCTTGGTTATTTCATATTGTTACAGTAATTCACTTTGTTATCTGATATATTGTTTATATGCTTATTTGGTTACTTGAAATAGAATAGGGAAGAGGGGAAAACAAGATGAGGGGCAGGGGTCAGGGGGAGGGAAATGGGGACCAAGACGTGAGAAAGGGTACCAATGTGTGTGATGTAATGCACCTTCTATCATGTGAATATCATGTAACCCTTCTATTATTTACAGTAAAAATATATGAAATAATATAAAGAAAGCCAAAAAAGATTGAGTTAGTTAGACAAGGGCTAACCTTGGCACTTTGTAATGAATCCATTCTTGTGACAATAAACCCACTGCTTAAAGAACCACACAAATTCATTTCATCACTTCTCATTATCCTCCACCTATCAACGCTGTTGTAAAAGTGTAATTTCCTGGGAGAGTGTGATTTATACTATATGATGGTGGGGGGAGGAGAAAACCATTTTCAAGCCACAATGACCTACATATTGGAGGCTCTAATGACATATTTTGAAGACCCCATGTGTGCTTCATACTCCCTGTCCTAGAGATTAGTAGCTAAAAATAAACAACTTATATTGGTAATGGGAGAAAGTATTAAAACTTCTAGTAATAATCACCAAGACTATCTATAAAAATCTGAATGAGTCTACAAAAAGAAAAAGAAACCTTCAAACTAATAGATAAGTTTGGCAAGTCGAGAGGATCAATATACAAAACCCCAAATCATTTTTAACTATTTATACATTAGTTATTAACTGCTATGTAACTCATCACCCAAAATGTAGTACCTTACAAAAGACATTTTTTGTTATTTCATAACTTGCATAGAAAGGTATGCATTTGTTTGGTGTCAGTTCATAATCCAGTGGTTGTCCAAGTCTTCAGCTATTTGAAGGTTTGGTGGGGCTGGAAGGTTACTGCCAAGGTCATCTACAAATTCATTTATGTGTTGGCAGGAGGCTTTATTTCCTTGCTGGCTCCAGTTTCTTCCTATTAGTCAAGTTACAAGCACACATGCACTTATCAGAGAGCACATTGAGTGTCCTTATGGAAGCTGATTTCCTTCAGGTGAGAGAGGGAGAGGGAGAGTGAAAGAGACAGCACGTAGGATCTCTGAAGTCGTGTTATCACTTTCACTTATGATATTATTTAGACATTAGTCAACAAAGCTCAGTCCATCTTCCCAAACAGAGAAATTAGACTCCTTTTGAACTGAGGATAATCAAAAGCACTTGTGGGCCTATTTTTAAACTTTTCTCAGTAACAATGACTAGTTAGAAATGGAAATTTTACGAAGGTACTTAGTTGTGAATGTAAAAAGGATGCACAGATTTAGGCATGAGTGGCTCATGCTTGTAATCCTAGCTAGTCAGGAGGCTGAAATCTGAAGATCATGCTTCAAAGCTAGTTTGGGTAGAAAAGTCAATGGGATTCTTATCTTCAATTAATTACTAAAAAGCCAGAAGTGGAGTTGTGGTTCAAGGTATAGAGTGTCAATCTTGAGTACAAAAGCTAAAGGGTAACACCCAGACATTGAAAACAAAAAAAAATATGTGGAAGAATTGTATGATAAATGTCACAGAACACTGATAAAAAGAAATGCAGAAACACCTAAATAAGTGGAGTGATGTGCCATATTTAGACATTGCAAGCATCAATAATGTTATATCAATTCTCTTCAAATGAGTGTATGATTTCAACAAAATCACAACTTAATAAAATTCATAGTAGGAAAGCATTGTATATTGATAAATTGATTGGGAAATGGACTTTTTAAGGCAAAAGAGCCAAAATAACCATAATTGCTTTAAAAAATAAGAATAATATGTGTGTCTGATTTCAGAGACTGTTAAAATCCACAATCATCAAGAGAGTACAGAATAGTTAACTTACACCAAAGCTATCATCTGTTGGAAAAAGGACATTTTATTAGCATAAATTAATTGAACAAATGGAGTTCAATAGGTACTTCCATACATGAGTGTATTTTACTTTGAAGAAGTACTCCTTGGAAAATGATATTCTTTATATGAATTGTGCTTAAATAAGACTTTTGTGAAAAAAGAAAAACCTCAACCAATAACTTCAGCCATACTTAAAAATTAACTTTATGTAAAAATTAAATAATGCTGGGATTGGTTTCTCAAATCTGTATTCCTATCTACGCAGAAGGTTGAGACCTAGAGGACTGAGGTTTGAAGCCAACCCTGGTAGAAACATCTACCATACTCTAGCTTTATGTATCCAATAATACATTGTATTGCAGGTGATAGCGCAACACTTATGAGCAAAAATGTCAGGTGAATACAAGGCTCTGAGTTTAAGCTCCAGTACCAGACCACAAAAGATTAACTTTAAGTAGATTGCACAAAAAGGTAACAACAGGCTGTATAAACTGACTGTTACATTTTTACAGAATAGAATCCTTGGCAAGAAAAAAAATGTAAACAACAAACCATCACCACAATAACAGCGAAAACTATTGGTATACAAGAAAGATGAATTTTCATAATTTTTGCAAAGTGAAAAAAACTGGCTTTACCCTTATGGAAAATTTTCGAGAAAACAAAATTATAGAAACAGAAAAGAGATTGGGGGCTGGGAATGTGGCCAAGTGGTAGAGTACTTGCCTAGCATGAATGAAGCCCTGGGTTCAATTCCTCGGTATCACAGAAAAAGTGGTGCTCAAGTGGTAGAGCACTAGCCTCAGGCTAAAAAAATTCTCAAGAACAGTGCCCAGGCTCTGTCAACCCCCAGAATTGGCAAAGAGTGGAGAGAGAAAGAGAGAGAGAGAGAGAGAGAGAGAGAGAGAGAGAGAGAGAGAGAGAGAGAGAGAGAGAGAGAGAGGGAGAGAGAGGGGGAGGGGGGGGGTTCTAAACAATACAACCTGAACTGAAAGACCTGAGAATATAGACTCATAGCTGTATCCTAATAGACAGAGGAACATTGTGTTTGTGTCATTGAAACCTCATATCAAAGAATCTCTATAGTTTAATTTTTAGTAAAGAAGAGAAAAACAAGACACATGCATGAAGTCAGAAAGACTTTACTACCAAAAGTACATTTCTGAAGCACAATTCAACAAAAAGAAGAAAAAAGTAGGATTATTTTCTGCTAGACATTGAGGTAGTATTGGGATCCTAAGGTATTTGATCTATGAACAGACAAGTGGATCAATGAGTTTGGATAGAAACCTGGGAGAGATTTGCATAAACTGGAATATCATATACTGAAGGTCAAATAGGAAAAAAATGAAGTAGTTCATCGACCGTGGAAAACTAGCGCAATGGGGATAAAAGCAGAATGTATCTTTTCTTTTTAAAACATTCGCATTTATATTTTTATTTAATTTTTGCTGAGTGTGGGGCTTGAACTCAGGGCCTATGCACTGTCCCTGAGGTCTTTTGCTCAAGGCAAGTAAGTGCTCTACCACTTTGAGCCAGAGCACCACTTCCTGTATCATTTCTTAATGTTAGATTATGGGTTCAGATGAATTGAAATCCCAAGTATGAATATAAAATTACAAAGTTAATAGAAAAATATAGGAGATAGTATTTTCAAAATAGGAAACCAGGTAAAAGCAACTATGCATAATGCACAGGACAAAATAAAAACATATTTATGATACCTAAAAGTTACATGGTACTTCTAGTATCTAGTCTAACAGACAAGAAAGATACTGGACATTTTCACTTTTATCCTGGAAACAAGGAAGTATCTGTTGAAATTGAAAAGCAACAATTTTTCTTATATGCATTAGAGAATTCAGTTTAAAACCCAAGCTGTCTTATTGAAAACTGAAAGAACCATCAAATGGATATAGTCATAGCTTCCTGGAAGGAAAATCCTTCCCCGTCTATAATGCATGTAATATAGAGAAGTATGGACTACATGATGATAGAAATGAAGGGGCTGTGCCTTTGTTTTGTCCCTTGTAGTGCCATGAGTAGTTAGGGTGAACCCTGAAGAATAATTCCCTGTCCTATTGTGGCAGAGGAAGGGGAAAAGTAACTGCTTTAAGCATTTGGATGTAGATCTGCCCTGAAAGAAACTATTGGGGCAAAGATTAAACAATTTAGGGTTGCTCGAGCCTAACTGTTGTAGAGGAAGTGAAATTTGTCTAAGCCCACTAGTAATTATGAAAATTGATATTTAGAAAAATAAAATAACTGCAGATTCCATAACAAAACCTCTAAAGCAAGGAGGTTGTAGAAGAAAGCATGAAAAGTCCTGAATGAAAACTACTGTTGACCTTCTATCCAGCAAAGTTATCTTCCATAATAACCAAGAAAAAAGTAGGGAGGGGGAATCAAAAAGTTCATAGAAACTAATGAAAGTAAAACTTACAGAATCTTTGGGACACAGCAAAGGGAATTCTAAGAGGAAAATGTGTGGGTGTGAGCACTTCCATTTTAAAAACAATAGAGAGATCACAAATAAATAGCCTTAAGATGTACTTCAGGCTCTTAGAAAAACAAACATAAGCAAAACTAAAGTTGGTCAGTGAAAAAAATAATATTAAAGTGCAGAAATTAATGCAACAGAAACTTACAAAGGGTGATGAATCAGTGAAATACAACACTGGTGCCTGGAAAAGATAAATAAGAATGATGAATCCTTAACTAGGTTTGACAAAAGAAGACCGAAATTCATAAAAGGAAAGAGAAATAAAGGGATGTCACAACTAACATTCCAATCTAGATTCAGATAGGTAAGAAAGAAGTCAAATTATCCCTACAAATGACATTATCCTGCACTTAAAAAATCTTGTGCAGGCTGGGAGTTTGGCCTAGTGGTAGAGTGCTTGCCTAACATGCAGAAAGACATGGGTTTGATTCCTCTATTAGAAAAAAGCCAGAAGTGGTGCTGTGGTTCAAGTGGTAGGGCTCTAGCCTTGAGAAAGCCCAAGGACAGTGCCCAGGCCCTGAGTTCAAGCCAGGACTGGCAAAAAAAATGTATGTATATATATATATATTGTAGACCCCACCTAAAGCTCTTAGAGCCCATAAACTTCCAGTAAAGCATAAAATCAACATACAAAAATCAGTAGCTTTCCTTGATATCATAGTGTGAGGGAAGAGAGATTGCCTAAAATTATGCTACTTGTTTGTCATTAGGCCTTCTGTTTGCAGGCAGCATCAGTCAAGGTTGGCTGGGAAATTGGATTCTGATTGAGGAACAAGGCTTCAGGGAGTATAAAAGGAAAGATTTATTTTCATCTATGTTACATATCCCTGTGGTTCAGATGAAAACCTGACTCATGTCAACTTTACTCTGCAACAAAAAATGGTTTGGTGTGTCTCTGGACTCTTTCTGGTAAAATCAACTAGAGAGTATTCAAGATAGCCTATTACATGAAGGGTATTTTTCTTTGGCAGGAATATTCTCTGTACTAATCTCTATGGTTGAATACTTATATGTGTACTGTGTGTAGCTTTTTTTTTTCTGTCTGTCATGGCCTTAAACTCAGGGCATGGGACTGTACTTGAGTTTTTCTGCTCAAAGCTAGTGCTCTACCTCGGAGCCATAGGTCCACTTCTGGTTTTTGGTGGTTAACTGAAGATAAGAGTCTCATGAACTTTCCTGCCCAGGCTGGCTTTGAACCCCAATCCTTAGATTTCAGCTTCTTCACTAGCTGGGATTACAGGTGTGAGCCACCAGCACCCAGCCTAGCTGTGTATCTTGATCTCTAATTCTGTTCTATGTCTTTCTTTTCCAGGTAGAGTTGATTGCTTTTTTCCTTTGGTTCCTACAGAATTTCGGACATCCTTCTATACAAACACTTATCACTATGTGATGGTTGCATGCAGGTAACACTGTGCTGAAACTTATCACTTTGTGCTTCAGTTGCTCAGTATCTGATTGTTACTGAGCACCAGGGTGGACACAGGAGGAGATTGACTGATCTCTATCTATAGTGTAAATCACCTGAGGACTCTGGCCGAGAAAGCTCTGAAGCTTATAACTGGGCTACACATATCTGTGTGCTACTAGCAACTAACTATGAGATATATCAGGGTTCTAAAGCAAGTTCTTCCTGGAAGAGACAGGACTCCTCCAACAGCCAACTTCCATTCTAGACTTCTTAACTGCTTAGAGAAACTTCCAAGTACTGCAGTGTTCAGGAAGATGCTTCTACTTGTGTTTATTTGGGGGTAAGTCTTACATCCTGGTCTACTTACACAGCCAGTACCCAGGCTCCCACTCAACTTCTTTGACAGATGTTCTTCCAGTTCTTGGACATTTTATTCCATTTTGGAATCTGTATGTTAGGTGACCCAAACTAAAGCAGGAAGCTTTCATTATGTGTAATCAACCCTGGCAGAGTGTGACGAGAAGTTTGGACACACACACACACACCTGCACTAAAGCAACTAAAAACAATAAATTGCTTCATGGTGATGATGGCTTTGAATCGGGCCTTATACCAGAGGAATGTTGGTGAGATTTCTGTGAGGAGGAGGAATGAATGGCATATTATCAAAAATGGGAAAGGTAATCCTTCTAATTTTGAGCACATATTATGTAATTTTAGTTTAGGAATTATATTTTTAAATTTCTCTCCTTGTGTTATTTTATTCTGTTCTCTATGTTTAGCTTTCTTTAGAAAGACTACCTGTGTACCGTTTGGAGTTTTGAGAAACTTATTCTCTCTCCCGTGTCTCGGTCATCATTTCCATCTATTTTCTCCATTTCTAGTTTCTCAAACTCCTCCCTCATACCAATGGTATGACTATCTGCACTGTCAGATCTGTGATTATCTTTCAAAAAAAAAAAGAAGAAGAATTTTAATTTAGCTCTACTGGGTTTGTTTTCACATAATGCCCTAGCTAAAAAATGTATGGGTACAGAAAAAATGCAGTTAATTTTTTTCTTTTGTTTTCTGCAGCAAATACATTTCAGAGGAAACATTTCAGTACTGTTTCCCTTGTGTTGCAGTCCTTATTTCCTTCGCTTACTCTGGATATTCTTGATCTTGCTTTTACCAGTGGCTTGAGGCCTGGGGTAAAATGTAGACAGGTACCAGTAACTGTGAGGGAGCCTGGGAAAAAGTCCTCTCTCAGAGATTTTAATGCATGGAGTCAAAGGAAAGCAACCAGGAGAACATGTAAGAGGCGGAAAAAAAAGGTGGGGGTGGGTTGGGAGGAGGAGACACTCATGCCATAGGCTAGAAAGTGGAATCTCTGATTATGGGCTTACAAGACAGAAACCAGAGAAACCAGATTAAAGACCATCCAAGAGTGGGAGGCAAGGCCTGGAGAGTTCTCCCTGTGCCAGCTTTTTCAACAGTGACTTTTCACAGAGAACTAGCAGGCTTGGTGCAGGCAGGAAGGAAGCTATTCGCAATACTAGTCTAGTCTAGACATGCATGTGGATTATTCAGACTTATTTATTCTACAATGAAAAGGAAATCTTACAGGCTGAATTATAAACACACTCTCTCTCTCTTCCTACCCCTTACACACACACACACACACACACACACACACACACACACACGCGCACATGCACACACACACACACACACACACACACACACAGAGTCAGTTTAGCTTCCTTACAGAAAGTAGATACACCCTGAAAATAACTGATTACATGTCAAAAGCTCCATCAGTGGGGCTGAGAGCATGCCTAGTGGTAGAGTGGGTTGCCTAGCATGGATGAAGCCCTAGGTTCAATTCCTCAGTACCACATATACAGAAAAAGCCAGGAGTGCTATGGCTCAAGTGGTAGAGCGCAAGCCATGAGCAAAAAGAAAGAAGCTCAAGGATAGTGCCCAGGCCCTAAATTCAATCCCTAAGACTGGCAAAAAAAAAAAAAAAAAAAAAAAAAAAAAAAAGCTCCATCAAACTGTGCAGACAAGTGGTGAAAGATTTGCTCATGTTTCTGGACTCCGGCTCAGAGAGGACAGGAAACCACATTGTTTAGGCAGTACCAAGCTCATTAAAAAAAAAAAAAAAAAAAGCAACAATCTGAAAAGGAGTCCAGCTTGCACGCTGCCTCCTTATCTTCACTCTGGCCCAAAGGTACACAAAGATACATTTGAGCTTTACAAGGATCCTCTATTTGCTTTACCCCACCCTCATCTTCCATTGGTGATGTCATTATTTTGGCTCAATAGCCTCAACTCTCAGGTGTCTGTCTAGGTGTCAGATTGCTTCAGCTCTTTCAGTCTTAAGAGGGTTCCCAAAATATTGCTTTTGGAAAAGCAACTTTCAAGTTGAAGACAAAGTTTTTTTTATGACATAGGTTTGTAGAGACAACCAAGCACCCTAGGGCAGTGGAATCCTAGGTGCCAGGCAGTGGAGAGCGGTGGCGTGAATCCAGGCTCAGCTCATTCCTATTTCTGCTGCTTTGGCTGGAGGAGCCCAGTATGAGTGTTCTATAAATCTGACTCGGGATTTTGATTGGTAAAATGTCCTCCCATTTTTGGTTTATGCTATTACTTCCTTTAGTTTCCTATGCTAAATTGGAAGTATTTTAATGAAAATTTTCCTGTTTTCCCCATTTGTTTTCACAAGTATTCGTTTTTCATGCTGTTCTGAATTTGTTTTTATTTCTTTTTTTTTGGACCAATAGTGTATGATTTACAAAATAAAACTTACACAGCTTCATCCAAGCATATTACAATGTAAAGGTAAGGATTGAATCCTGGACAACTGCTGTGATGAAGAAAGATTTTCTTCATTAAGCTAGGGGCATTAATTCTAATTTTTGATGTATTTTAGAATCTCCTCTTCTTCCTCTTCCTCCACTGCCTGTTCTTCCTCCTCCTTTTCATTCTTCTTCCTCCTCTTCCTCCTCCTCCTTCTCCTCTTCTTCTTCCTCCTCCTACTCCTCCCAAAGTCTATTTTTAAAACAATTAGGGTTGAGGATTTAGCCAGGAGAAAAGAAGGAAAAAATATTGAAAGCAGTAAAACAGAAATTTTACATTGCCTATGAAGATAAATCCTTAACAGCAGAAAATTCAGAAGTCCAGGAGAGCATGAATTGATCTGTTTCAAGGTCTGAAACAACATAACTGCCAACTGTGTTCTATAAAGTCATATTCTAAAAATAACAAAAAATAAAGATCTTCAAAGGAAATTTTTAGGTCAAATTATATCATAGATCAAATATACTTAACAAAATCTACAAAATCTTCCATCCAATAGCTATAAAATGAATATTTTTTTCTCAGAATCCCATGGATTTTTCTATAAAGCAGTCCACAATTTAGGCTTTCAAGAAACTCTAGCCAAATAAAAAAAAGCCCAAAGTAATTTCTTGCATCTTATCAGCTCATAATGGAATGAAATTAGAAACAATAGGAAGAGAAATCATAGATACTAGAATGAGACTGAAAATATACTTTTGAAGAAATGAAGAGGAAATTTTACAACTTCCTGGAATTAAATGTAAATGAAAACATAATTTACCAAGATCTTTGAAATACAAAAATGTCAGTTCTAAGAAATTAAAAATTATGAGTGCCTATAAAAAAGTAAACCAGATCCCAAGTCAACATGCCTAAATTGCACCTTAAGATCTTGGAAAATCAAGAACAAACCAAACATAGAACATCAGACAAAAACAAATAAAAAGATCAATGCAAAAATTAATGAAATGAATACTAAAATAAAAGTACAATGAATAAATCAAATATTGGTTCTTTGAAAACACTGACAAAGCTGAAAAGCCCTTAGTAAAAATATCCCCCAAACCTCTTTATATACCTATATATACGTATACATAGATACATACATGTGCATATATATACACTCAGGGGATATATATATATATATATATATATATATATATATATATCCTGAACTCAGCCTGACACTTTTTACTCAATGCTACCACTCTGCCAACTTGAGCCATAGTGCCATTTCTTGTTTTTTCTGAGTATGTGGTATGGAGGAATCCAACTCACAGCTTCGTGCTTGCTAGGAGAGCACTCTACCACTAGGCTATGCTTCTGGTCCCTTAAGTTAATATTTTAAAGAAAAAAAGAGGATGTTATATCAAGAAATATTAAAATCCACAAGATCACTGGAGAGTATTTGAAAACTGATAATGAAGAAGAAAATCTGCACAAAGGATAAATTTCTATATATGTATAACCTACCAAAATTTAACAAAGTGTGTATAGAAAAATCTACAGTAAGTATTTTAGCCAAGGCAAGGAAAAGAATATATGTTATAGAATATATATGTACATATATTTGAGAAATTATATCAGTGAAAACTATAGTAAATGTAAACAAGTATGTTTCCTACAGGAAAAAATCTTACAAAATGTAGTTAGTAGAGCAATATACAAAAGAATTCCCACATGCCAACTTTCTAATTGATTCTTTAGTTGTGTTTGTCTTCTCTTTGAAAATATTCTTTGCCCAAACCCTTGACAGCTCAGAGTAGTATTTCTAGGGAAAATGTAAATTTATAAAGTAAAACCAGATTCTTTTCATATTAGAATTCATTGTAAATTTAGAAGTATTTTTTTCTGCTTGCATAAACATTGTTCATCCAAAACAATAGAGGAAACTCTTACAAGACCACATATTTACATGGGCTTGGGAATCTTGAATTTTCCTGGAACTTCCTCCATATATATTTGTGACTCTGTATATGTTTCTTATACAAATATATAACTATAACAAATACATCATATGGAATATGTTTATATGTAACAACTCAGTATGGATATGACAATATCATTCAATTTATTCTTGCAAAGCGAAAAAGGGAAAACAGCTACACAATAAACAAAAAAGATTAATTATGAATGGGAAACATGCTTACATGAGACCAAAGACAATTATGGCATCATAAATAATGATCAGGGAAGTAAACATCCATGCTGAATGACCTACTAATGCAGAACACGACAGTGGATATCTTCTTTCAATTACTGGTGGTGCCCTGAGCCAAAAGATTCTGAGTTTGTTTGAACAAAGCCACAGAGGAACTGCTGTTGGGAATCAATTTCAGGCTCAGAAGAGAGCCCTCCAAAAAGCCAAAGAATTTGGTCTCATGCAGGGTATGGGATTTTGAAGGCATATTTTGTGGTGTGGGAATGACTTTATACTGACATGCAGGAAACGTGGAGTTAATGGGAAAGTTTTTTTTCTTTTTTTTTTCCTTTGAGCCAGCGAAAACTTCAGTAATCTGATGCTTTCAAGAATCACTCAGATGTGGCATCCTGTTCCTTCACATGATTGTTTGTCTTAGATGATTAGGCTTCCTTAACAAATGGATTCGAGTTTTTAAACGTGGTTTAAAAAAAAAAAAAGCTAAGTCTGCTTAGTTGCAAGAACTAGATATGTAGATGTGTCTGCTTGCCTGTGCCTTTCAGACTGTGTGGTTGGACTTTTCATTGTGTGGAACCCAGGTCCTTTTCATTGTAGAAGGCTGATGACTTAGAGTAGAGAGGCTTAAAAAGAATGTTCTTTTACCTACAAAGTTATCCTTTAATAGTTCCCTCTGGGTATGGGATAACCTATAGTATCTGACACCTAATGATGTCAGGTATGACAGCCTTCCTGCCAAGCTGCACCAAAGAAACATAGCAGAAAGCAAGGTGTCGCAGGCTCGCGCCTGTAAACATAGCTACTCAGGAGGATCCAGGTTGGAAACCAGTGTGACTAGACACATCCAAGAATCTCTTTTCTCCGATTAATCAACAAAAGCCAAAGTAGAGCTGTGGCTCAAGTGGTAGAATGCTAGCTTTGAATGAGAAATGGCACATGAGAGTATAAGACCCTGAATTCAAACCCCAGTAGCAGCTCAAAAGAATAAAAGAAAAAAGGAAGGAAGAAAGGAAAAAAGAAAAATAGCAGAGACAAAATAATACTGCTGAAGTCACACCAAACTGAAGCCACTGGCTCACAAGACAAAACCCTGACCCAGGAGATGGTAGAGAAATTTCTGTTCTGTTGACTGCTTTTTTTTTTTTGCCAGTCCTGGGCCTTGAACTCAGGGCCTGAGCACTGTCCTTGAGCTTTCTCAAGGCTAGAGCTGTACACTTGAGCCACAGCACCACTTTTGGCTTTTTTCTATGTGTATGGTACTGAGGAATCGAACTTGGGTCTTCATGCATGCTAGGCAAGCACTCTACCACTAAGCCAAATTCCTGGCCCCAGATTGACTGATTTTTCTTTTATTGTCTGTGATTTAAAATGTGTGACATGTATATATGACAGGTATAAAAGGACAGTAAATTGGTGGCTCATACTTATAACCGTAGCTACTCAGGAGACTGAGATCTGAGGATTTGAAGCCAAGAAAGTCCAGTGAGACCCATCTCAAATTAACCACCTGAAAATGAGAAGTGGAGCTATGGCTCAAAGTGATTGTGTGCTAGCCTTGAGCAAAGAAACCCAGAGATAATGCCCAGATGCCTATATTCAGAAAAGGACTTGTGCCAGTTCCAAACAGGCTGAAGAGATCTTCTTTTGAATGGCCCAGCAGCCAAGGAGTATTCTTTAGGTTATAGTATTATCTGAATGCCTGCCTTTAAATGCAATTTGTAACAATGCAAAAATATTTCTCTATGCTAATCTAGCAACAAGTTGGTGGTGAAAATTTCTGGAAGGAATGGTCAATGCAAAGCATGTAAGAAAGCACCGGAGTCATAATACAAAAAACTCAACTCTTGTGATTAGAGACATGGACAAGACAGATTCTGCCAATTTCATGTTAAATTATTCTTTTCATATAAACTCTTTGCTTCTTTTTGTCCAGGAATTAGACAAAAAGTAGAAAATGGAGCTGTGCACACATAGCTCACATCTGTGATCTTAGCTTCTCAGAAGACTGAGTGAGATCTGAGAGTTGCAGTTATAAGCCAGACAGGGCAGGAAAGTCCAGGAGACTCTTGTCTCCGATTAAGCACCAAAAGCCATCAGTGGAGCAGTGGCTTAAGTGGTAGAATGCTAGCAGTGAGCAGAAAAGCTCAGAAACAGCATTCAGGCCCTGGAGATCAAGCCCCAACACAAAAAGTATTGTTGCCTATGAAACAGTCAGTATTTTCTCATGATAGCTCCATTCCACTCCTCTGCACTCTACTAAATCCATTGCTGTTTTATGTGAAGGAAAATCTCTAAAGGTAACATGAGATCATAGAGCCATTGTAAGAGAGCACATCATGAATTCAGCGTAGGGCAGTATAGTTCTTTTTGTTACTTGCCCCCTAAGTTTTCAGACGTTCCATTAATGTGAGTTTATAATCTAAAACTACAATATTTTAAAAATATTTAATATAACATAATATAATTATTTTGAAATAATTATTTTATGAACATGTATATAAGTCTAATCATTCACAGACTGCATTTCTAGCCCCATGTCATAAACATTTATTATAACATTCTATATTTCAATTAGGACCATGTGTTTGTAGCAAAAATGAAAACAAAAAGTTGATAGCTCAAAAGCTAATTGGTAACTCTTTCTCTGAGTGGATATGATTGAATTCTAAAAACTGTTTTTTATTTCAAATTTTATGCCTTTAGATGTACATACATATATATTAAACATATAAATATGTACACATACATATAGGTATTATAGATGTGTACCAGTATTCACACATATATGTGTGTGTGTTTATGCTGGTACTGGGGATTGAACTCTAGGCCTTGTTTATTCATGACTGGCTCTCTACCACTTGAACCCACTTCTGGCTTTTTGCTGGTTAATTAGAAATGGAAATCTTTAGGATTTGTCTATCTATCCCAAGCTGACTCGGAATGAGATTCTCAGAGCTCAGCCTCATGAATAGCTTAGGATCATAGAAATGAGGGGTTGTTTTATATCACTTAAATAACATCAGCAACAAAGCACATATCTTATTTTTTTTTGCCAGTCCTGGGCTTGAGCTGCCTTTACTATCTGAAAAATTTGTGGGAACATTGGAATCCATTCCCATGGGTTGCAGGTACAGTAACTCTTCCTGAGATGCCAGTCATTGCAATACGATTGGTAGTCTTAAAATGCCAGCCACGCTGTGGAGGACTTTTTAATAAATTGCCTGAGTGTTTTAAACATAGATTTGGAGGTAAAACTGAAGAGTGTTTCCAAAGTCAGCACAATGTAAGTCTGGAAGAGTCTATCTCCTTAGAAATGTAACGAAAAGTAGAATCCAAATTCTGCTTAAATTTTGCAGGAGTACCTTTAATATTTTGTTTGTTCTTTGTTTTCAGTTTGGCTGTACAGTCTGAAGAATGATGTCATGGCTCTTTTTTTTCCCACTGTACACACAGCATGTAAAAGACATTGCTGGAGGCCTTCGGTGTCTCCTGCAGAGAAACCAAAGCTTCTTGACTGAATTTTCAGAATGCCGGCAAACCATTGACTCACTGTGTTCTTTTTGATTATGCGTGGGTCTTAAGTGGGGTTTTTCCTGTGTGTGGAGCCTTTGCTCCACACACAATATCACCTGGAAGCTTGTTAGAAACCTCACTCCTCTGGGTGCAGGGCCCAGCAGAGCCCATTTTAGTAATTCCTGCTATTCTGACTCAAATGATCCCCTGTGAAGGCCTTGACTGAGCTCAGCTGCCAGGGACAGAGCCTTGTGCCCACCAGAGGGAAGCAGAGGGCAGCAGAGCACAGCCTGGGTAGTCAGGAAGGGAGCACCCAGTAGGTTCTAGCCAAGGCACTGTCCTAAGCCAAGTGCAGCTGTAGCTTACAGCTAGGATGTGATCCCTGAGGTGGAGCCCAAATTACTCATGGGTCAAGCTGGGGACACAGGGTGTGGGTGGACCAGTGAAAGGAAAGCCCTGAATGAAGGATGAGGAGCTGAAGAGCAAACCAAACTTGACATGGTTGTCAGTTAATAAAGCCAAGCACCAGGATTGAAAAATGCATGTGGGATCCATCTTGGACTGGCTACAGTTTTCTCATCAGGCATCACCTTAGGAATTTCATAAATGCAGACATAGAATTTATATTTCTAAGCTTTAAGTATCTGTTTCATATTGGAGCAGAGTAATTTTCAATAATATTACTTTGTCTTCTCTCCTAGTGCAATGCCCAGGGAAGAGTGTATATAATGGAGGTCTGGAAAAGGAATAATTCTGTATTCCATGCATCACATCACTTCTGGATAGTCAAAGTGATAGGGTTCTATCACTATTCTGCTTAGAAAATGATGTAAAGGCTGTTTTAACATTGTGTAAGCTAGGAATATTATGCAACTATAGTCTATACTATATTTTAACCAACGACTAAATCTATAGGCCCTGGGACAAGGCTATCAATTCTTCTGAGAGACTGATTTAGTTTATGAGAGGCAATGTGCCGATTAGAATGGAAAACAAAATACTTCATCTAAGCTTAGTTCACTTAATTAAGAGCTGAATGACTCTGGGTTATTTACTCTCAATAGCTTCTAAATACTAAGTTGAGATCATAAAACCCATTACCACATTAAGTGGGATTATATATATGCATATTAGGCCTGAAGCATGACAGGCACATAATAACTTGAAAGACAGCTGAAGTCAAGAAAGGGCTTCAGGGGCCGAGAGTTTGGCCTAGTGGATAAAGTGCTTGCCTAGCATGCATGAAGACCCAGGTTCGATTCCTTGGTACCACATACATAGAAAAAAGCTGGAAGTGGTGCTGAGGCTCAAGTAGTAGAGCTCTAGCCTTGAGAAAGTCCAAGGACAGTGCTCAGGCCCTGAGCCCAAGCCCAGGACTGGCAGAAAAAAAAAAAAGAAAGGGCTTCAATGAAAGACAATGACAGAGTTAAAAATCTGTGCCATTTGTGGCCTGGAATTGTAGAGTGACTCAAAGTAAGAGCAGGTGGGGTTGAGAGAGATGAAGGAGAACAATGAAGAAGATAATGTTGATCAAGAAGCATTGTACTTATAAAGTGATGCATTGAATAGAAACCTCTCTGTACAATTACTTAAAATAATAATTGTAGTAGTAGGAATAGTAGTAATAATATTAATTAGAGCAAAAGTCATTTGTTGTCTGGACATGGTTGGATCTTTATATGATTGGTCTATACTCTTGGCCCATATCTATTTTTCCTTCTTTTACTTGTTAAAGCTATATCAGGACTGGGAGCATAACCTAGTGGTAGAGTGCTTGCCTAGCAAGTGCAAAGCCACGGGTTCAACTTCTTGGTAGCATGTACACAGAAAAAGCCGGAAGTGGTGCTGTGGTTCAAGTGGTAGAGCACTAGCTTTGAAAAAGCCCAAGGACAGTGCCCAGGCCCTGAGTTGAAGCCCCAGGACTGGCAAAAAAATATATATATATATATTTTAAAGCTCCATTGGCCTTCCCAACATTAAGCAATGTCTTTTTGGGGGGAATCAAAGAGGGCTTCTATCATATTATCTAAAATTCCAGTGCTCCCATATTGTCTTTCTTGCTTTATTTTTATCACTGTTCTTCTTATTATCTAACATAAATTTATTTTACTTATGGATCTTGATGAATTTCTTGGTACTTCCTTTAAGTACCTATCAGTTGCAACCTTGCCTCTTTTATTCACATTATATTAATGCTAGAGGGCTGATAGCATGTGGTAGCACATACACGTTAATCATGAATGAGCTGAGATTAAAGTTCTAGTCAGCATATGATAAAATAACAAATATTTGTATAGAAAAATGTTGCTATGGTTTGGGTCTTGAATTTCCCCCCAAAGGCTGGACGTTGAATGCTTGGCCTGTGTGCTATTGGGAAGCTGTGGAATCTTTAGGAGAATGGTTAATAGGAGCGTGTTCTTGAAGGGAACATTATGTTCCTAAGAGTGTAAGTGCTATCCTCTCTCTGTTCTCTCTGCAATCTGGCCGCCCTGAGGTAGGCAGCTTCCTTCTGCCGGGCTGGTCTGCCTCATCACAGACCACAGAAGTAATAACATCAACCAAACATGAACTGGAACCATCTAAACTATGAGCCTAACATACTTCAAAAGTAGAAAGGTATTGTCTCTCAGGCATTTATTTCCCCATAATGGGGAACTGACCCAAAACAAATATTCATACGTATGAAACAGCCTTTACCAGGAGTGGATGTGCAATGAGAGAAATCATTTGGTGTTTGTTCCCACAGATTCTTCCATTCATGCTTGGCATTATGCTGGTCTTTTCCACTGCCAAAGTATAGTTGAAGATCCAAAGATAATTGTCACTGACCTCTGGTGTCATAATCTGTAACACAGGACAAGGGAGGGATCCTTTGGGAAGTCAGGGTAGTTCAGGGACATTGGAGTGAAATGGGCACTCTCAAAGCTGATTTGGAAGCTAGAGCTTGGCTAAAGGTTGGCTTAGGTCAGCTTCACTCCAGATCCTCACACACAGCAATGTCACAAGTGCAGTGATGTTTGAAATAATGCAGGGGACTAAACTTCTCATTCATGGACTGCAACTCATGCTGAGGACATTCGAGTTCACCTTGTCCCTGGTGTGTGAAAATGACAGTCATTTTCAAAGAGTACACACAGATCTCACTCTCAGCTGGGAAAAGTAACATCCTTTTTGTTTTGACACGTAGAGATTTGGATAAGTGATGGCTGACTGGATTTTAATATGTAGACACAGAAAATGAAGAAAAACAGCCAGCTCTCATAACTTTGGACCTTTTTGGCATATGTGGTGTGAGAAACTCAAAATTCGTCATGTGCTGGGAAAAGTTGTGCAAGAATTCTCAGTCAGTACTCCCTTGCCAGGGTTTGTTTCCTGAGGAATATTTTCAAAATTTCCACTGCTTACTACCATCGCAAAGTTGCCCATGGTGTTCTGCACTCAAGAGGCCACAGTGATTGCTTTACGAGTTCTCTCTAACGTGATGCCCCAGATCAAACGATCTTTTCAAGCGGAAGTGGGGTCACCTGCAATGCTCTGCCATACCACATCCAACACAAGGCTCATGGGAAGACCCTGGGCAAGAGAAATAAAGATACACATATTCCCAAGCACATGATGGCTTTACACATCAGAGGAGCAGACATTGCTTTCTTCTGTGAACAGAATGACGCCATAAAAGTTCTCAGCATACCTTTTTCCTAGGAGTGTTTTCTCCCCTAGAATTCTTAATTGTGAATAGTTTCTACCAAAAGATGTGCTGTGTTTCATGTCTGCGATCATGCTAATCACCATTTCTGTCTCTCTACCACAGACTTCTTGGAAAGATTATCAGAAGGATAAGATGTGTTGCCTACATTGGTTAGGATTAGTAATAGTTCCTCTCAGAGAAAGAAATTGAATTTCCCATTTTCTTAGGAATAGATGATTACAAATATTTGTCTTTGAAGGAGACATGACCCATATGTGGGCAATTGCAAGCACAAGCACAAGTGAAGAAACTGGGAATATTGCCTAGGCATCACAGATGAAGAGAAGAGAAAATATTCAGCCACACACAACCAGTTGACAAAACAAAGGGTGAGCCAAAAAAAAAACGCAGGGCAATTGAGGACTAATGAGTCAAGATGCTTCTTTCATGGCACTGTGGAACTGAGGACTTCAAAGACATGCACAGAACTATGTACCAATAATTCAAACACCTTCCAAATGAACTTGGCCTGTAGTGAAAGAAACAGAAGTTGGATGTGTGTTCAATAATAAATTTGCAACAGAAATTAGGAAGATTGCAGCAATCACTGTGTAGAAATAACAGACAGATATCACCTGGCTAACAACTTAATTTACCTTGGCCACAGGAAGAGAGCTCTTCTCAGTTGCTTGGTTTGGAGTAGTTCAGAACATGTCACCTGGGTGAGGACATTATATGTCCTGGACAGAATCAACATATAAGAAGAAAAGATTTATCTGAAAAATTATTTTTCTGGAGTTTTCATTCCATGCTTGGCTGAGTCTGCCCATTACTCACCACAGCAGAAGCATGCAGTAAAACATAAACAAAGTGTATACATCAAGAGCACAATTCATTCCTTTTCCTTTTTTCTTCTTGCTGGTTCTAGGGTTTGAATTTGGGCACTGTTCCTGAGCTCCTTTTGCTCAAGGCTAGTGTTCTACCACTTGAGCCACAGTGCCATTTCTGGCTTTTTCTGTGAACCACGATCCTCAGATCTCAGCTTCCAGAATAGCTGGGATTACAGGTGTGAGCCACCCGTATCTGGCTGCACAATGCATTCTTAATGATCCAAAGACTTCTAGGGAGGCTCTACCAATTAAAGTTTCTACTATTTTCTGACAGTACCAATCTGGGAACCCAGGGTTTAAGCCCACAGGCCTGGGAGAGGGGTGTTCAAGATCCAAACTATAGCACTGAGCTGCCAGACTGTGGAGTTGATGAGTACTAATATTTCATTGGTGAGTAAGAGACAGCCTCCTCCTCATAGATGGTATCTACCAGCTAATTAGAATCTCTGCAATTAAAAACAATTTGGGGCAGAAGTCTTTCTTAGTGCCTTCTGTAAATTTCATTGGCAAGCAAAGACAGATGCTATCCATGCCTGCCTGGGAATTTACAGCTTAGTAAAAGGAGGCAACTGAAGGAATTGCACTAATACAAGTAAATTTCCCCTGGTGATAAGTATTATGAAAAGTATCTGCTTGGTGTTATGACTTTAAAATGGAAGGAGTTGACTTACAGTGTTCAGGGAAATGTGAATTGGCATGGGATTGACAAGAGGCAGAGGAGAAGGCTGTGTCTTCCGGGAGATAGATGGGGAAGAGGCAGAGATGAGAATGCAAAGGCTCTCAGGCCAAAACAGCACGTTATGTATGAACACAGGAAGAAGATGTACTGTCCTGGGTCTATAGGCAGGCAAGTAGAGGCTGGGAGAATTCTCAGTGCCATCCAAACCTTAGTGGGAGAAACCTAGTTTGGGGGATTACATGGGCAGATAATCAGCTCTACAATGACTTCTGGGTACTGATACTTGTACATCGATGGAACTCTGCCTCCTATGAGGTCATTGTTCTCAGCTCCAACCTGATGGATTGTGCTGCCGTGTGCTGCTATTTTTAGTGTTGCAATTTAACTGCCAACTTAATTTCTCATTTGAAAATGGGCCCCTGTTAGGTTGTGCCACTGGGTGGCAAGGAAAGTGCAGCCTAGGCTGGATGCTGGTTTCTGCCTATCCAGACAGGTCTCCTAGCAATCACACTCCATCCCAGCTGCAACAGATGGCTGCAACCTTCTGCTTTCAACCTCATCCTTAGCAGCAGCCTCGCTGTGGCCCCTCAGAGGAAATGACGGATGTTTGAGGAGACGGCTATGTTTATCCTGACTTAAACATTGTGGGGAGTACACAGTACTAAAACATACCATATGGCACCCCATTAATACAGCTTTTATGTTTCTGAATATCACATTAAAACCTTTTTTTTTCAAAAGTAGTTGTGTGCAGTGGCTCAAGCTTGTTACTCACACAGTAGAGAACAGGAAATTTCAATTTGGGGAACCTGAGCATAAAATAATTCAGGAAACGTCTCAATCAATGCCTGGGTGTGGTGATAGGACACCCTGACATTCCAGCTACTGCGGAAGCAAAAATGGCTGGGCACAGTGACATCTGTCTTTCATGCCCAGTGGCACAGCAAAGAACACATAGGAGGATCTCAGCTCCGGCATAAAATGAGACCCTAAAAACAAACAAATAAAAAACACCACAAAAGAGAGCTAGACATATGGTTTCAGTGCAAAGCTTTGGGTTCAGTAACAGAGCAGCCAGTCAGCCTGCTCACCCGAAGTCTGAGCCCTGTTCCATGGCTGCCTACGAGAGACTGGGAAACTGCTTGACATTGAAGGGCTCAACTGGCAAGCAGAACAAGTATCTCTCAATTTCAGATCATCCACTCACGAGGTTCTAGGTGGGTCCCCAAGGTCATTCTGTTGAGTAGCCAGTCTAACTGCTGAGGGACTATTCAAGGCAAGATGGTTCAGTTGTGATCCAGGCTGTCCAGCTGCTGAAATGACAAGTGAGTGATTCTAGAAAGAAGATAACCCTCTAGTAGGTAATTTCAAATTATTTCAGAGAAGCCTCTGCTGGTTTCAACTTATTTCTGCTTCTGTCAACTTGTGTCCAGAAATTCCCATGGGTTCAAAAGCCGAGATGGTAGAGAAATGAAGAATCTACCCACCAGAGGGAAGGGACTTTCAGAAATGGCCACTAACAAACACAGAAGCATCCTGAAATAACTACCACAGCTGCTCAGCTGCTCTTTATGACTAAACTCCATCTTACTATAAAGCTGTAAAGGACAGGAAAACAGTAGAGTGAAAGACAGTTCAGTGATAGTTTAGCAGCAAGTGAGCCACCAACCTGAACGATACTCTGTGTTATGATGTCATTTCTTGAGGAAAAAATTTCCCCATATCTCTTAGTTCAGGTTGAGAACAAAGGGACAAGCTAGTTATACTTTGCTGTCTTTTGGCTGCAGAAGTCAGGATTCTGCCCTTGAAGAAGGACAGCGATCTGGAGATGCGTGGTTACACACACACACACACACACACACACACACACACACACACACACACACGCAGAGTGCCTTGCATTCCTCATATCGCTTGACAAAGGTCTTCTTCCCATTGGCTACAACAGCTGCTGGAGTCATGCAAACTGTTCCTGATGTGCTCATCCTGACTGGCGTCCGGCCGGCTGCTGACTCTCTCCTTTACTGTGGACTCGTTACTCAACATCATCACATGCCTCTGTGGTCCTGCTATAAAGTTGTCACTAAGATGGCTTCCTGCCTTGCCCCCAAGTTCAATGGTAGTGCTCTGCGGTGCTTCCTAAGAGCATCCAAGCCTGGTGTAGATTCTCGGGCTCAGGGAAGGGGGACTTGACCCATTCAAGAGGACGAGGTAGTTACAATCATCGTTTCCCACCCATTCCATGAAGACAAACTACTAGACTTAGGGATGGTTTTGTTTCTTCTGTTTTTTGTTTGAAAGTTCATTCTAGCTGTCCGAGCTAGAATGATCATGGAACAACGTATGATCATTTCTAGCACCTGAGACAATATTCTTTAATGTTTAAGTAATTATACAAAAGGATTTCAATGCAATGCGTCATCTTGATCGGTATCAATCTCATACAATATTGAAGTATACATGAAGATGAAAATAATTTCTGTAGTTACAACCTTAAAAGATCATTCTGGGAAGTGGTACTGTGGCTCAAGGGGTAGCGGGGTAGCCTTGAGGTGAGGAGCCCAAGATTGTCCTGTCACTGTGCTGTTTCATTACATTTCTTTTCAAACATTTCACTAATTCATAGAAATTATGTTTAATTGTGTTAATTTATTTCCATGTGCTACAATCTTTTAAATAATGGTTGATAATAGTTGCTATGGCAACTCTACTCTATAGCTCTTCTTCATACCTTTTTTTTTATAAATTATGTTTTAAGTTTTGAAAGTTTTATGACATTTTAGTGAATGTGAAGATTTTTCTCATGATATATACTTAATCAAATAGCAGTCATTTGCTTGTATTCTTCAGCTGTTCGGTAGATCAAGCAGCTGCCTTCGCTTTCTTCTTCAATGTATTCCATTTTCTCCATCAGTAAGTTAAATTAAAGCCATTTCTTTTAAAAGTCATATTTTCTTTTTGTTTATTTTCTTTCTTTTTTTATACTAAGGTCATTGTGCTAACATAATTCTATCACTTGAGCCATGTTCTTAGCCTTTTTGCTTTTATTTTGTTTCTGAGATAGAATCTTGCTAACTTTCCCCAGACCATCTTTAAACTTGGTAATTTTCTGCCTTAACCTCTCTCTGATGCTGGTGGATGTGCACTGCCTAAACAGCTTCTTTTTATTTATTTATTTACTTATTTTTTTCTGTTTCTCCCATCTCTTCTTGAGACCTCAATATTCTCACTATATTTAATTTCCTGATTTTTACTCCTCTTAATCAGGAAAGTTACAAGCAAATGGAATTAATAAGGGCAAAAAACACTAAAATCTGTTATAAATATGGTTATTTTAGTTATTTTTCCACACCTTTTCTTTTTTATTCTTGTGGAATATAACATAAAACTTCCCTTCTTAGCCATTTTTAGCTTTACAGCACACTGGTATTAAATACATTTACATTTTTGAATGACCATCACCAACATCCATCTCTAGAACTGCTTTCATCTCTTCAATTAGCCTAGCATGCACGAAGGCCTGGGTTCGATTCCTCGGTACCACATACATAGAAAAAAGCCAGAACTGGTGCTGAGGCTCAAGTGGTAGAGTTCTATCCTTGAGAAAGTCCAAGGATAGTGCTCAAGCCTTGAGCTCAAGCCCAGGACTGGCAAAAAAAAAAGTCAATCCTGCCAATCCTGCCAGGCACTGTGGCTCACACCTGTAATCCTAACTACTGAGGAGGCTGAGATCAGAGGTTCAAAGCCAGCTGGGGCACAAAAGGACCTGAGACTCTTATCTCCAGTTAACCTGTAGAAAACGGGAAAATGAAGCTGAAAGATTCGCTGGCAGGTTTTGAGATTTGCAATAGAGCAAAACCTAGATACATAAGGCCATACAGTATGACCCTAAATGAAAGGACCTCTAGGATATAGAAACAAAAGCCATATAATGAGTGATAGTTGTCCTTAATGTACTATGTTATCTCTCATCTCTTTTGCTGTCCCTTGGTTATCTCATATTGTTACAGTATTTCACTTTTTTATCTGATATATTGGATATATGCGTATTTGGTTCTTTGAAATTGGATAGGAAAGGGGGAAAACAAGATGAGGGTGGGGGTGGGGGAGAGGGAAATGGGGACCAAGACATGAGAAAGGGTATCAATGTATGTGAAGTAATGCATCTTCCATCTGGTGAATGTAATGTAACCCTTCTATTAATTACAATAAAAATATATGGAAAAAAAAGAAAACGGGAAGTGGAACTTGGCTAAGGTGGTAGCCTTGAGCTGAAGAGTTCAGGGACAGCACCAAGGCTTAGTTCAAGCCCCATGACCCCCCACCCCCCAACACACACACATAAACAAAATAAAAAAACAAAACTCAGTCCTAATTAAATAATATCTTCTCAGTCTCCCATCCTCCTGGCCTTCTAAAACCAGCATACTACTTTCTATATTGAATATACCTGCTGTGTACCTGGAACCAGGTACCATACATCTTCAAGATCCATCTACATGTCAGAATTTACGCGCGCGTGTGTGTGTGTGTGTGTGTGTGTGTGTGTGTGTGTGTGTGTGTGTGTGCTGGTCGTGGGCCTGAATTCAGTGTGTAGGTATTATCCCTGGCCATTTTTCACTCAAGGCTAGTCTGTATCACTTGAGCCAAAGCCTTGCTTCTGACTTCTTGGGGATTAAGTAGAGTCTTCTTGGTGATTAATCAGAGTCTCACAGATTTGCCTTCATGGGCTGACTTTGAAGTACTATCTTCAGATCTCTGCCTCCTTAGTAGCCAGTATTATAGGCACAACCACAAGCACCCTACAAGAATTTCCTTCTTTTTAAGGCAAAATATTGTATTATGTTTATACCAAAGATTTTATGTTAGCAGTAAACATTTTATATATTTATATTTATATGTATTTATATACACAACATATGCTTTAAGCACTCTTATCCTGCTTGTTCTGGTAGTCTTCTGTGACTTCAATCATATCTCCAATCCTTATTTAATTGACATATGTGTCATGAGCAACATGGTATTGAAAATTTAAATGATTGTAGAGATTTTAAATTGTAGGTAGTTAAAGCCTTATAGTATTCATTTTTTCCCTGCCAAGGTTTGAACTTCAGGCCTTTCACTTTCTCTGATTGCTTGTCAGGCTGGCACTGTACTATTTGAGTCAGTTTAATTACACAGTTCTCTTGAGTAGCTAGGATTGTAAGTGTGAGCCACTGGTACCTGGCTACTCTTTACTTTTTTGTTCTTGTTGTTTGTAGCTCAAGGCTAGTGCTCTTCTACTTTGAGCCACAGTGACACTTTCAGTTTTCTGGTTGTTGATTGGAGAATTCCAATCACACGATTTCACAGGATTTCATGCTTGGTCTGACTTTGAACCATGATCCTCAGTCCTTAACCTCCTGAGTAGTTAGAATTACAGGGATGAGCCATTGGTTCCCAGCTTATGTTTTATTTTCATAGGGATAATTCTTATTTCTGTTTTATTTATTTATTCATATATTTTTGTTGTAATTAATAGAAGGGTTACATTATATTCACCAGATAGAAGGTACATTACTTCACAAACATTGATACCCTTTCTCATGATTTGGTCCCCATTCCCCTCCTCCCATCCCTGCCCCTTCATAGGGATAATTCTTAACATCCATTTTCTTAGTTTTTTTCCAGAATGTATGGCATTTATTATCATGTTACATGCACTACATTGTATAATAGTTCCTTTGAAGTTATCCTAACTGAAGCCTTATATTCTTTGGCCAATAGCTTCTCAACAACTCCTGGTGAAGACTATTCTACTCTCGGTTTCTATAAAATCAGCGTTTTAGACTTAACAGGTAAGTGACACTGTCAGTACATGTCTTCACTTAACATGATGTCCTCCAGACTTATCGATGTTGAAAATAACAAGAATGTGATCTTAATTAAATTGCTAGATAATATTTAATTGTGCATGTCAACCACATTTTCTTTATCCATTCATCCATTACTGGACATGTAAATTGGATCAATTTCTTGGTTATTATTCAAAGTGCTAAAATGAACATAGTTACATAGGTGTCTCTTTCGTGTACTGATTCTATTTTCTTTGAAGACATACCTGGTAGAATGTTTTACCCATCTTTTGTTCATTAATGAACACTTGAAAGACTTCTAATTTCTGATTTTCATGACCAATGCTTGTATGAACATGGAAGGATGGTTATCTAATTGAGCCCCTGTAGTCACTGCTTTGGGGACTATGCCCAAAAAGGAATTGGTGGATGATACGATGTGATATGGTCATTCTAGTCTTGAATTGTTTCTTATGGTGATTTCACTAATTCACATTTCCACATAGCACTTGAAGGTTCAAGTGGTTCTGTTTTTGTTAACACTTAAAATTTTTCTTTTTTAAATTTCCTGTGCTTTTTAATATAATTTCCAGAAGATTTTTTGGGCAGGGTTAGCCTCATTCCTAGATTTTTTAAAAAAATGCATTTTTAATCTGGATGCCACTGGTTTATGACTATAATCCCAGTTACTCGGAAGTTTGAGATCTGAGGATTGTGGTTCAAAGTCAGCCTGGTCAGAAAAAGTCTGTGAGACTCTTATATATTCAATTAACTACCAAAAATTCAGAAACAGAGCTGAGGTCAATGTGACAGAGCACTGGCCTTGATCACCGAAGCTTAGGAACAGTGTCCACACACTGAATTCAAGCCTCAAAGATAAATAAATAAATAAAGCATTTTGACAGTGTTGAAATCAATTATATTGTTAACATAAGTTGAAAAGCTTGAACTTTGAGAGGAACATAAAAGGTGCTATTTAAAAAAATTTAAAGATTAAAAAGATTTCAAGGGTTAAGTGATTTTGCTTATAGTAGAATGTGGAGTACAACAGAAATAAATCACTTTTCAGGAGTGGAGAACCTTTTTATTCTTTTTGTTTACTACCTAGGGCTATATAAATATTTATAATATCATTTCTGAGCTACATAAAATAATCAGTATTGGCCAATGGCTATGGATAGCTGACCAGAGCATAAGAGAAGCATGCCTGTTCTATCAGGTAGCAAATGTTTCATGAAACGAGTAAGAAGCTTCTTCAAATAGTCAGGTAGATGACTATACTGGTAAACCAGTATGAGTGGTCAGGTACCCATATTACTTTTGCAAAGATTATTTCATAGTTCATGGTGGCAGCAGATGTACAGATGTTGAAACTTGTTCCTTCAAAATAAGCTCAATTTTATAGGTATTTTTAGACAGTAAAAGATCACTTTGCATAGTAACAGAAATTTTTCATAATGTCTTAATGTTTGTGTGTGTGTGTGTGTGTGTGTGTGTGTGTGTGTGTGTGTGTGTGTCTGTGTGTGTACTGATCCTGGGGCTTGAACTATGGGCCTGGGTGCTAGCATTTTACTGCTTAAGCCACAGCTCTACTTTGGCTTTTTGCTGGTTAACTGCAGTGGAGGTAAGAGTCTCATGGACTTTCCTGCCAAGGATGGCTTTGAACCTGACTCTGACTACAATCTACAATGGTGGATTAATGTTTGGGATTTTTTTTTGCCAATCCTGGGCTTGAGCTCAGGGCCTGAACACTGTCCTTGGACTTTCTCAAGGCTAGAACTCTACTATTTGAGCTTCAGCACCACTTCCAGCTTTTTTCTATGTATGTGGTACTGAGGAATCGAACCCGGGTCTTTGTGCATGCTAGGCAAGCACTCTACCAAACTCCTGGCCCTGGGATTTTTTTTTTAAGGAATAACTCTGAAAAAGCACATACAACCTTTGAAGAAATGGTTTCTTTTTAAAGAAAACATTGAGTATGCGTTTTCATTTATTTAAAAACTAAGCATCATCCTGCCCATACTGGCCTTTACTTTTGGCCAATAGGGAAATGTGGCTTGTGATATTGCCACAGGAAGCAGGAAAGGAGCAGTAGAGACAGTTGGAAAAGCAATGAGGTGTGCTCAAATTGCTTACAGAGCTATGGTAAAACAGACCTTTCCAGAAGTCACTCCCAGAGATTCTGAATCAGGAGGTTTGTGGCAAACCCAGGAATCTGTATGTTCAAGTTTTCTCCACACATTTCTACTCTGCTGAAATTTTTCCAAAGAGATGAATGCCTAAACACTCATTCTCCTGTTGAAAGATCTTTATGGAACAAGCTGTTTCCAAGAGTTATTTCTGGCTTTGTGAAAAGAGAAGCTCTCACATTTTTCTTTAGGCCTTTTAAAAAACGTCTAGGATCAAATGAGGATTTGATCTACATACATTCACTTGTTCATCCAACAATGATTTATCTAGCAAGTATTTTAAAATAGATATTATTGTGATCACTTCTTTTATGAAGTTTGTATTTGAACAAGGGAAAAATAGAAACAGAAGTAAAGAAGGGATAAAAGAGGAGAAAAAGAAAAGGTCACAGGAGACACAAGGCTCAGAAGGACTTCTCTTCAAAGAAAGTACAAGAACACATGCAAAGTTGCTACATTGTCTCTGAGTAGAAGGCTGGACATTCTTCCCCCTTATAGGCCTGCAGGAATGAGGATGGAGAGTGGCTCATTGACTGAAGGAAACAAAGTTCTGTACAGTTAGCTGCTTGTATTGGAGTAGTGATCCAATGTAAATGGAGACAGCAATAAAAACTAGAGAAAATACTCAGCACAAGTATCAAAGCTGAGTATGGTATTGTAGGCCATATTCCCATGGAAAGAAAGCTGCTAATTTCAGGCCAATCTTGGAACACCTTAAGGAATATTTCAATAAGTGAAATGCAAACCAAAGGGCTAGAGCCATGGATGAAGTGATAGAGTTCTTTCTTAGAATGTTTGAGGCCTTAGAATCAATACAAAGCTCCCCAAAGGAAAAAAAAATCAAGGAATTCTTAAGACTCAATAATTTTGAGTAGTAATTTTACCAATAATGTGATGAAATATAGCCTAATAAAATATGTCAAAATATTTAGCCATTAGGTATGCATACAATACATTCAATATTAATACTTTTTGGACAAATGCAAATTAAGTCCTCACTTGATCACTGGGATGGCTGTCGTTTTACATTGACATTACCAAATAATAACAAGGATATGAAACAAGGAGAATCATCCCATACATGGATGTTAAAGATGTGAAATGGTAAAATTATAACTTAGAAAACATTGGGAAATCCTTATAAAGTTATGTAAATTGTTCTTCATCATATATTTACTATCCAACCTTCAACAGAAAACTGTGTAGAAAACACTTTATTTGAATGTTCATAGTAGTTTTATGAATCAAAGACTGAACACAATGTAGATGCTGAGCAACTCCTGAGTAAATAAATCAACTATAGCAAAGACACTATAATAATACAAGCCCATAAGGAAAGGAGAAGAAAATACTTATTAATACACGAGATTAATTTTTACTTGGGTGAGTAAAAAGTCCAGACAGAGAAAAAGCCTTTAAGTGGAAATTTAATCCACATGATGAAGAATATCTTAAAGGGAAATGATGTAGCTAGAGAAGAAAAGGAGTCCAATACTAACTCTAAAGCCATCCCCTTCAACTATTTTTGTTTCAGGTTAAGCAGAACAAAGATGACCTGAGAAATGAATTTGATAAGGAATGGCATCCAGGTAGAGTGAAAACCAGGAAAGTGGCCTTGAAATCAAGAGGAGTGTGTTTTAATAAGGAATGATGGTAGCCTGGTGCATGTGGTTCACACCTGTAACCTTAGTTCCTCAGGAGGCTGAGCTCTAAGAATCATGATTTGAAGCCAGCCTGAACAGATAAACCCAAGGGATGTGTGAGTAGTGAAACATTTGAAGGAAAGAAATGAAAAATATTAACAATACTTAATGATGATATGACAGGTAAATTGATTGTACTATTACATTTTGTAGAAGGGTGGCTTTAAAATTATAAAAAGAACAAAATGATAAATTATATTAAAATGCAAGGTCTAGGTAAATACTATGAATAGTAATAAGTAATAAAATATAATTCTAAATCTGCAAAAATAAGATATATGGAAAGACAATTTAAACATTATATACTAAGCACTAGATCAACAATTTCTTAATAGTATTTTTGTGAGTATGAAATTATAGACAATCTCAATGGTCTTTTCTTTTCCTGTTGTGGCACTGAGGATTGAACTGATGATTTCAAACTGCTAGGAAAGCACTCAACAACTTGGAGCAAGCCCCAGCTCTTTTGTTTATTACTTTGCTCTTGAGACAGGGTCTCAGTAATTTTGCCCAGGCTGGCCTCAAACAACTCTCTGCCTCCTCCTAATTAGCTATAGTTGCAATCATTCACAACTATGCTCACTTTAAAATGTCTTTCCCCCCTAGCCCCCCCTTGGGCTGACTTTGAACCACAATCCTCAGATCTCAGCCTCCTGAGGAGCTAGGATTAGTGGCGTGAGCCACTGGCTCCTAACTCAGAACTATTTTCTAAATTGAAATGCCTTGCAGGGTAAAAGGGTTACTCCTAATACTAATATCAGAAGATGAGGTGCAATCTGGCGTATCAAAACAAATGGTTGCCATATCAAGACTGGATCTTTCACAATTAAAAAAAAAGCTGTAATAGAAATAAATGGATCTTTTCCAATTAAAAAATAGCTGAAATAGGAATAAAATTAACCCCTCCCCCCAAACAAAAGTTGTAAAAGAAATGAGAAGACCTACTACAAAAGAAACAGCAAATCAGTGACAAATAAGCTGTTACAGATGATGAATGTTATCTAGAAAATCTCCTGTCTTAGGTGTGTGTCTTCAGAAGATGCAGAAAACGGAACTTGCATACGATGAATACACCGGAGCACACAGGCCAGGCTGAGGCAGATATAAAAAATGAGTGAAATGTTTCAACCTCTTTGATAGAAGTTGCTTCCTGCTTGGCATCAGAGTTGAAAATGGATACCCCATTGTTCAACACTGTTTTCTGTCCTATAAACACAGCTACACATTCTTTGGCAGCTAAGTTTATGAATGGATGGGAGCTTGTTAACTTTACACACACACACACACACACACACACACACACACACACACACACACACACACACGGAATAGCCAATAGTTAGGGTGGTGATGTAACACAGAGACTAAAAGCAGAGCAATACTTTATGGAAGTTCGATCCAACTCAGAATCAAACTGTTCAGTGTCTCAGCAGGGTTCTTGGACGTTCTAACCTCTCCTCTGTAAAGAGAGAATCTCATCCCTACTAATGAAAGTTCCTTCATGGAAACAATCCATTAAATAAGACAGGAAAAGTATGTGATTAGAGCCAAGATGACTTGTCCAGAATGACTACATAAAAGATACTGCTTATAGCTGGGCACTAGTGGCTCACACCAGGAGGCTACTCAAAGCCATCCCAGGGGGAAAAAAGTTCTTACGAGGCTTATCTTCAATTAACCATTCAAAAGCCAAAGTGGTGCTGTGCTGTGGCCCAAAATGGTAGATTGCCTGCCGTGTAGAAAAAGAGCTCAGTGACAGTGCCTGAGTTCAAGACCCATGGGCCACCAAAACAAAAACAAAAAACCGCCAAAACTTACTAATTCTCATGCAAGGAAATTGCAAAGAGATGTACAGTCAAATCCTAGAATAAATAATTAAGTTGGCCTTGGCCTATAGTTGGTGAAAACAGTAATAAGAGTAATTATATTAACAGCAATAAAATATCCTATATTAAGCTTATAATATAAGAAACACTATATTAAGAACTCTGCTGTTTGTGTGACATTGCTCACAACAATGATGAGAAGGCATGCTATCTGTATTACTCGAATGAGGAGACACGAAATAACCTGCCCAGATTTGAACTGCCAGTGAATTGGAGAGCTTTGGATAAAATCCAAGTACAGTCTATCAGAAGGCCACATTTTTGATTATCATGCCAAACTCTTGAAGCTTTTTAACCTTAGACAATTATCTAAATAGAAATGTTTTTGAACTCATAGTTTGAAGCAGTCCCACAAGTATACAACTATTATCTAAGTCTGCAATATATATGAAAATATCATAAATGTATGCAATATAATACATAATTCTATAATTTTGATATCAAATATAAAATATTCATATACACAATATAAATACATAAGTGTAGCATATACAAATGTCTATTTGAATACACACTTGCAGGTGCATACACACATATCAAGTGTCATAAATGTCACATGTATGGTATCATATATTTATGACATCAGGGAGATGGACTGAGAAAAAATTCCTTTATGGATATAGTTCTGAAAACAATGTTCTTTTTATACCAATAAATTAATTAGAATATAATTTATAGTAAATATAATTACCTTCTGAATATTCATTGTGCACTGGCTTCTTGCAAAAAAAACCAAAGGCAAAAAACAAAAAAACAACAAAATAATATCCTGACATTTTGAGATCCTTTTTCTCATAAATATACTTTATTTTTCTCAGGAACTTATATCTAAGATTAAAATACATTTAAACAACTGCAAGTAGTAAGTCAATTTCTTAATTCAGGAGAAAGAGCAAAATTTCTTGGTATTTGACATGCATAAAGCAATTTTCAAATTCTGCATGGAATATGGCTATCCACAGTTGGCAGTGAACATAGAACCAATTAGAAAACACACCATGTATTGCTATTTACATACTAGCAAAAGCTAAGCTTTAAAACTCCAGTCCATGAAATGTGTATAATGTTCTCATTCTGTCAACTTAATAAATAAAAGGTGTATGATTCTGATTGTAACATATATTCCCAGCAATGTATTTACATAAAGAAACATATGGCCTGCCAGGGGTCACTCGGCAGTGTAGCTTTGTCCTTTCTCTGGTGATGGGAGCCTGCAAGAGTCAAAATTCTCACGAGCAGCAGGAGCAGGGCAAATCTCATTGGATGTACAGACCAAAAGCAGATGTGGCACAAGTCTTCTGCTTGATGGGGGGATTTCCTGAGCTGACAAGATCTTGTGGCAAAACAAACAGGTATCTATTTTTTTTCAACTTATTAAACAAAGTGTGTAACTTGATAGAGTATATGCAAAGTCAAAGCCATTCTCTTTTCTAAAATGCACCCTTTTCAAAGTGAAGGTGATTATGAACATCTGGAAATATTTTGGGGAATAAATCACGACTCAACTGAACCATTAAATGGCAAGTCTTTTGGCAAGTATTCTATCTTCGCATTACTTAGAAATGATCTTCTGGCAAACCATGAACGACTGCTCTCCTATGAGATCAGCACATAATTTGTTGTATTCTTAGGATTATTTTGCTCAAACTATTTCAAGAGCTTTGCCCAGCAGGAAATGAGTTTAGTGAGAAGTGGAGATGACAGGCCCCACAGTTTCTCAGAGTAGATTTATCAATTGATACTCATGTGAGTAACTGTGCCAAGTCATAAAACTTTACAGGAAATTGTCTTTACATACTTGGTTAGGAATCATTTTCCCACAACAGCAGAGTCAAAGTAAAAAATATGTGAAAAAAAGAGTATTTGATGGAAGCAGAGCAACTCTACCAAGGACAACATGAAAGCAGTAGAATGGGATTAAATATTACTAGCATATTTACCTCAAAGAAAATAGAATAACTGTATCTAGGTCTCTGATAAAGGAACCACATCTTTGTGTCAAGCAGAAAAGGAGAGAGAAGGGAAAAAGAAAAAAAAGTTTCCTGTTTGGGTGCCCACACAAAAACTAGTAATATAGCAAAAGGTGTGTGTGTGTGTAAAGGTAAGAGAAATCTTAAAGAAAGCAATAATTATTATAATTATAATGATGCAAGGAAGAATGTACCAGTAAAAGAAGTGCTTATAAACAAATGAGCCCAAAGACCAATAAGTAATCCATAGAAGGAATCTTTATTAACTTGATTTTCTTTATGTTTTCTTTCATTAATAGTCCTTTAGAAGGCCTAAAGAGCACTCTTTCAACTAACATGTATTTTGGGGCTTCCTCTGAAAAAGAACTCTGATCAGCAAAATTTACAGGGATTTTCTTCAGTGTGGGAGCATTTCTTCAATGATTCATGGGGTTGTTTGGGCAGCCTTGCTTAATTGGTAAGAAAATATTTAAGATGGATAGAAACTCATTTTCTTAGGAAGAAAGGAACTTTTCCCAAAGCTTGGACACAACCACTGGGCATGGGTCAGGAAGTGAAATAGTCTTTAATCACACATATACATGATGAAAGGACAAAATGACATTCTATTCTTAGCTACAAAAGGTACAAGCACCGTTCCTATATTACCTATGAAAACATATCTCATAATCTATGAAGAATTCAGATACATACTAGCTATATGACAATCTTCATGTGTCTTGAAAGATGTCCTTATTTTTTAAAAATTCAGATACTATTTTAAGAACATAAATGGCTTTGTTCCATATGGTAGCCAAGATTTTAAGCAAGTTCACTCCTAAGTCTAGAGAATGTATGTCAGTGGTTATTTCATTAACCTTCCTCATCTGCTCTAGATCTTCGGCCAAAGATTTAAAAACAACAAAAATATCTTCTCATGCATTTAATGTATTTTTGTGTTTGAGTTTTATTATTATTATTTGTTTTGGGTGCTAATACTGGAGCTTAACCTTAGGGCCTGGATATTGTCCCTTAGCTTTTTTATTTTTTAACACTTTTTTGTGCCAGTTGTGGGGCTTGAACTCAGAGCCTGGGCACTGTTCCTTGAGCACTTTTGCTCAAGGCTAATACTCTGCCACTTGAGCCACAGCACCACTTCCGGCTTTTTCTGTTTATGTAATACTGAGGAATTGAACCCATGGCTTAATGCGTGCTAGGCAAGCACTCTACCACTCAGCCATACTCCCAGCCCTCTGTTAGCTGTTTTGCTCTAGGTTGGTACCTTACAGTTTGAGCCACAGCTCCATGTCTTTTTGTTGTTGTTGCTGGTTAATTGGAGATAACAGTCTCAAGATTTTCCTGCCCAGGCTGGCTTGGGTCCATGATTCTCAGGTCTCTACCTCTTGAATAGCTAAAACTACAAGAATAAATCAGTGCCTTTTATTTTTTAGCATATGTTCAAAGAGATTTTATTGTGATATAGCTACAATATGTATAATATGCTTTGACGATTTACCCTGTTACTCTTTCCTATCTTCTCATTCTGTGTTATTTTAATTCATTAAAGATATTTTCATTTATTTTCACTTGGGCTGATTTCCTCTTTGTCTCATTATCTGCTAACTCCTTGAAAATCTTAGCCAACAGAAATATTGTAGAACATTTACAGAACACTTCACTAAAGGATAAAACAATTACTATAATTGAGGATCCAGTTTAGTAAAGGTAAAAAAAGATAACACAATAAATTTATACTGCTTATTGTATAGTTAAAAGAATTTTGAAAGAAAAAAACGCGTTTTCCTCACCTTGTCTGTTAGACTAATGTTACATATGAATTTGTCATTCAATGAATATTTGGGTAACTGTTTGATGCTAATTCATTGTGAAGAGAGGTGGCAAGGTGCATCCACAATGAAAATATGGCCAACTAAACAAAGTCTCCCTAGGCCTCCTTCCTGACCTGGAGAATCCATGTTTAACTGCTACTGGACAGCTTCACTGCATACTTCCTCATCTAGTTTTCCAAACTAAAATACTGGATAATTCTTCCAAAATCTGTTGCACTCACACCTTGCCACCTCTCTGTGATAAATATTTTTTCCATGGTCCACATGTTGCTTCCTCTTTGAAAATCTACCTGCAAGACTGAATAGATGAATTTGTAACATACATCCACCAAAAAATGTCCATTTCTTAGCACCTTCAGTGTCACAATGCCTATATTGTTCAAAGACACATAATTATTTTTCTAAGATTTTCCATTTCCTTACAAATGATGAGGCAATGTCATTCTTTCTGATGGAAGCATATAATTCCATTGTGCATATACCAAATTTTCTTGATCTATTAATTCATTAAGGGGCATCTGAGGTGATCCCATACCTTAGCTATGGTATACAATGATACAATGAATATGGTTTTGCTGTTGGCTTTAGTGTGGCCTAGTTTGTAGTCATTTGGATAAATACCCAGGAATAGGATTTCAGGGTCATAGGAAAGCTCTATGTTTATTTCTTTTTGTCACTATTTTTAATTTCTGTAATCTTTGTCTTGCATATAGGTTTATCTGATTTGGGGAAAGGAAGAGGAATCAGGGAAATGGTGAGACAAAAGGTGAACCAATTCTGCAGCTCTATTCACAAGACACTGTGTTGGAAATGAACTGTACAACTTGGGGGTGAGGAAGGAAGTTGGGAGGGAAAACAGAGAAAATGAGAGTGAGGATGACACTATTCAAAAAGGAATGCACTAATTATTTGATTTATGTAACTCTAACTCCTCTATGTATCACCTTAACAATAAAATTTAACTATAAAAAATGTGCTAAGGATTAGTCAAGGAAGTTTATCAGGAATATTTCCTTCCTTCCTACTCATTTATCTTCTGTATCTCCAACATATAAATTCTTCATAGTTGGATCATAACTAATTCGTGTGTGTGTGTGTGTGTGTGTGTGTGTGTGTGTGTGTGTATGCGGATGTGCACTGGTCATGGGACTTGAACTTAGGGACTGGGTGATTGTCCCTGAGCTTTGGTGCTCAAAGTTAGCATTCTATCACTTGAAGCAGAGCTTCCACTTCAGAGATTTGGGTGGTTAGAGATAAGAGTCTCACAGGATTTCCTGCCTGGGCTGGCTTTGAACTATGATCCTTATATTTCAGCTTCCTGAATTGCTAGGGTGATAGGAATGAGCCAGCAGTGCCACAACTGATTGAACTTACTAATTCTTACTTTCATTATTTTATGACCATTTTTCTTTTATCTGTAATTATCGACTTAACATAAAATGTCTGATACATAAGCAACGATTCCATTGTCCACTCTAAAAGTGTTTTTAAAGATATGTCTAAATGTTGAAGAACCAAATTAAGAAGGTAAAAGTGGGGGCCAGGAGTTTGGCCTAGTGTTTAAAGTACTTGCCTAGCATGCACAAAGACTTGGGTTCGATTCCTCGGTACCACATACATACAAAAAAAAAAAAAGCTGGAAGTGGTGCTGAGGCTCAAGTGGTAGAGCTCTAGCCTTGAGAAAAGTCCAAGGACAGTGCTCAGGCCCTGAGCTTAAGCCCAGGACTGGCAAAAAAAAAAAAAAAAGAAGGTAAAAGTGTTTCAGTACCCAAATCTGACTTAAGTTACTTGTGTTTTAAGAGATATGGATACATAACATGTAACAGTGTGCTGTGGTGGAGTCCTTCCAGGAAAGGATTTTTGAAGGAATTATTTTCTTAGTAATTACTTTTCAGTTCCTTAACAGAAGTCTGAATGATGTTTAGGAGAGCAATCACTAGCCAAGTTCAGAGTTATGTGGGGGTGGCAAAGAAATATCTGTATTCTACAGCATTCTCATTCCTGGAAATATATAAGAAACTTTTAGAATGCCACACTAAGGTATTAAGGTTTTCCTAATAAGTAAGAAAAAAATACCTGGGTTGGGTAAAAGCTCTGCTATTAAAAATATTTTCCCAATATCTCCTACTTGAAAGCATGTTGCAATTTTATTTCACATTATTTTTTTTTGTATGTGTATGCTGATCCTTGAGTTTGCACTCAGGGTCTGAATGTTTTCCCCGAGCTTTGGATGATCAATAATGCTCTACAATTTGAGCCACAGCTTCAATACCAGCCTTTTGCAGTTTATTGGAGATAAGAGTCAAAACTTTCCTGGCCAAGATGGCTTCATACCTGGATACTGAAGTCTCAGCATTCTAAGCAGCTAGCCTCACAGGTATGAGTCACTAGTGCCTGGCTTGCAAGATTAAAAAACATATGTGAATCTTTACAAGCATGTTTAAACTTGCTATGTCCTAGTTCCACAACCCGTTTATTTGTTTGTTTTTGTGCTGGTCCTCGGGCTTACACTCAGGAGGTGTTATTCTTGAAGTCTATCCTGTGCCGCTTATACCACAGTTCCATGATTGGCTTTTGGGTGCTTAAAGTCTTCTTGACTTTCCTGCCAGGACTTGCTCTAACCTGCCACCCTCAGCCTTCTGAGTAACAAGGATTACAGGTATGAGCAACCAGTGCCCAGGCAGCCCACTGTTTTTTGTTTTTTTCATATATTTTTATTGTAACTAATAGAGGGGTTACATTATATTCACCAGATAGAAGGTGCATTACATACATGCACATACATGGATACCATTTCTCATGTTTTGGTCCCCATTTCCCTCCAACCCACCCCCATCCCTCATCTTGTTTTTTCCCCCTTCCTTCTTCAATTTCAAATAACCAAATATGCATTTATCCAATATATCAGATAATAAAGAGAAATACAGAACAATATGAGATAACCAAGGGACAGCAAAAGAGATGAGCAATAACATAGTACATTAAGGACAACAATCACTCATTATGCGGCTTTTGTTTTTATATCCTAGAGGTCCTTTCATTTAGGGTCATACTGTATGGCCTTATGTATGTAGGTTTTGCTCTACTGCAAATCTCTGCTAGGAGAGCCCAAGGTTTCTTCTGATTATGACAAATCAGGGAAACCATTAAGTCTATGTTCCTTTGAGTCTGGCTTACTTCACTTAATATGATCTTTTCTAAGTCTTTCCACTTCCTAACAAATGGGGCAATGTCATTCTTTCTGACAGCAGCATAGAATTCCATTGTGTACAAATACCACATCTTGTTGATCCACTCATCAACTGAGGGACATCTGGGTTGGTTCCATGTCTTTGCTATGGTAATGCAATGAACATCGCTGTGCTAGTGGATTTAGTATGTCCTTGTTTCTGCATGATTGGGTAAAGGCCAAATAGTGGAATTGCTGGGTCATAGGGGAGTTCTATGTTTAGCCTTTTGAGGAACTGCCATACTGCTTTCCATAGTGGTTGAACCAGTTTGCACTCCCACCAACAGTATAATAGTGATCCCTCCTGGCCACATCCCCTCCAGCATCTGTTATTATTCATTTTCCTAATCCTGGCCATTCTAACTGGAGTGAGGTGGAATCTTAGGGTTGTTTTGATTTGCATTTCTTTTATGACCAGAGATGTTGAGCATTTCTTCATGTGTCTATAGGCCATTTTTTGTTTCTTTTTCAGAGAAGACTCTCTTTAAGTCTTTGGCCCATCTTTTAATGGGATGCTTGTTACTTTGGAGATTAGTTTTGTAGTAATTCAATTTTTTGAGCTGTTGATATATTTTAGATATGAGGCCTTTATAGTGAAGATTTTCTCCCATTCTGTAGGCTTCCTATTTAATTTACTAGCTATGTCCTTTGCCCTACAGAAGCTCTGCAGTTTAATGCAGTCCCATTTATCCAGCCTTTCGCTGATTTGTTGTGTTTCTTGTTTTTTTTTTTTTTTTTTTTGCCAGTCCTGGGCTTCAGCTCAGGGCCTGAGCACTGTCCTTGGACTTTCTCAAGGCTAGAGCTCTACCACTTGAGCCTCAGCACCACTCCTAGCTTTTTTTTTCTATGTATGTGGTACCGAGGAATCGAACCCAGGTCTTCGTGCATACTAGGCAAGCACTCTATCACTAGGCCAAACTCCCGCCCGTGTTTCTTGGTCTTTATTGAGAAAGTTTCGACCTGTGCCAAGGAGGCCTAGTGTGTCTCCTATTCCTTCTTGTAAAGTTTTCAGTGTGTCGGCTTTTACCTGGAGGTCTTTGATCCATTTGGAGTTAATTCTAGTGCAGGGTGACAGAGAAGGATCCAACTTCAGTTTTCTGCAGGTGCTTAACCCGTTCTGCCAGCTCCACTTGTTGAAGAGGCTATCTTTCTCCCATTCTATTTTTTTGACTCCCTCATCAAAGATTAGGTGGCCATAGGTCTGTGGTTTAATATCTGGATCCTCAATTCTATTCCATTGGTCTTCAGGCCTATTCTTGTGCCAGTACCAAGCTGTTTTGATAATTACAGCTCTGTAATAGAGTCTAAAGTTTGGTATTGAAATTCCTCCTGCGCTGTTCTTTTGGATTGCCTCTTCTATTTCTTTAAAGAATGACATTGGGATATTGAGGGGTATTGCGTTGAATTTGTAGATAGCCCCAGGCAAGATTGTCATTTTCATGATGTTGATTCTTCCAATCAAGGAGCATGGGAGGTTTTTCCATTTCCTCAGTTCTGCTTTAATTTCCTTTTTCAGGGTTTTAAAGTTTTCATCAAAAAGGTCCTTTACATTCTTGGTTAAGATAATTCCTAGGTACTTTATTTTCTTTGAAGCTATTGCAAAAGGAGTTGCTTTCCTGATTGTTGCCTCGTTCCTCTCACTGTTGGCATAGAGGAAGGCAGTTGATTTTTGAGGGTTAATTTTATATCCTGCTACCTTTCCGAAGTTTTGAATCAGCTCAAGGAGCTTGGGAGTGGAGTCTATAGGATTCTTTAAATACAGAATCATGTCATCTGCAAAGAGGGAAGGTTTCACTTCTTCTTTCCCTATTTGGATCCCCTTTATGCTTGCTTCTTGCCTTATTGCTCTGGCTAGGAATTCTAATACTATGTTAAAGAGGAGTGGAGAGAATGCAGCTCACTGTTTTTAATCCATAATTTTTGAACCTACAAAAGGATAAAGTTGAAACATCAGAAACCAAAATAGCATTGGATGCTTTACCATCCAAAGATCTCAGTGGCTAGTCTTTAAGTCTTTCACATACATGCCTTGGTTTACCTGGGACAAGAGACATTATACAGCCACCTGCCAACCAAAAAGATCTTGGGTGAGAATTCAAAATTCTAGAATATCATCTTTCTGTACCCACTTTACTTCTGTCTCCAACTTCTCCCTTTTCTTGGTGCCCTGGAGACCTCAGCTTTTGGCCTCCAATCTCTTTGTGACTTAAGTTACATGAAGGGTCAATCACTTCTTGGTCTCTGGGTCAGGGGCAAAAGCAAATCCTGATTCAGTACCACAGCATCCACTGGGGTTGAGTATTTTTTTAATATTTTTTATTGTAATTAATAAAAGGGTTACATGATATTTGCCAGATAGAAGGTGCATTAATTTACATACATTGATACCCTTTCACATGTCTTGGTACCCATTACACTCCCTCCCACACCCGCCCCTCATCTTGTTTTCCACCCTTCCCTATCCAATTTCAAATAACCAAATATAAATATATCCAATATATCAGATATCAAAGTGAGATACGGTAACAATATGATATAACCAAGGGACAGCAAAAGAGATGAGAGATAACATAGTACATTAAGAACAACAATCATTCATTATATGGCTTTTGTTTCAATATCCTGGAGGTCCTTTCAATTAGCTTCATACTAAATGGCCTTATGTATGTAGGTTTTGCTCTATTGCAAATCTCTGCTAGGAGAGCCCAAGGTTTCCACTGATTATGACAAATGAGCCTAAGTTCCTTTGAGTCTGGCTTACTTCACTTAATAAGATTTTTTCTAAGTCTTTCCATTTCCTAACAAATGGGTTGATGTCATTTTTTCTGACAGCAGCATAGAATTCCATTGTGTACAAATACCACATCTTGTTGATTCACTCATCAATTGAGGGACATCTAGGTTGGTTCCATATCTTTGCTATGGTGAATAATGCTGCAATGAACATCGTTGTGCTAGTGGATTTAGTATGCCCTAGTTTCTGGATGGTTGGGTAAATGCCTAGTAGTGGAATTGCTGGGTCATAGGGGAGCTCTATGTTTAGTCCTTTGAGGCACTGCCATACTGCTTTCCATAGAGGTTGAACGAGTTTGCACTCCCACCAACAGTGTAGTAGTGATCGGGGTTGAGTATTCTTATCCTCCCAGTGAACTTGGGCTTTCTTACTTTCTGAAATCTAGCGCATGTCCTGGTGAATTTATTGATATTACATACACTTAGATGAGGTACACTATCAAAATTTCTCTTGGTTAAAAGCTCATTTACACATTCTTTTTGCCTGAATTAATGTTCACCACAGCTTTGTGCTGAACATTTGTTGAGGCCTGGTTCCTGCCTTGGAATGCCTTTTAGGGAACATGGAACATAGTGACAATAAACCGAATTGTGTTTGTGACAGCAGTCCAGTGACAAGGGTGGACCCTGCTGCACCATTCCGAGGGAAAGCACAGGAGTCCACAAGGTGGGATTGAGGAAAGTGGAGTGTGCACTGATTGAGGGAAGGAAATGAGGAGAAATGGGAAATGGAATTTAGATCCCGTTCAACCTCTGGCGCTCGGGATCTCAGGTGGGGAGTTTGGCATCTGTGCTGAAGATGGAGGTAGAATTGAAGCTTCTCTAAATAAAAAAAAAAAGCAGTCATGGATGGAAAATGGAAAAACAGGCTGTGGAATGCCACTTTGGCTTGCCTAAGTCTAGAAAAACAAAACACACTGTTTCCAGAATGGTGCTCTGGCATGTCTTTTTCATAACTCAACTTTGTTGTTGAAGCATTTTTTTTTGCAATATGGCCTAATGCCTAGAGGGAATGAATGCCGAGTGCCTAGAGTGAATGGAGAGTAAATAAATATAGACTAAAACTATTTTATATGATGTCATTGCTGACTATATACATTAATTTACAATGCAGCTCCTATGAGAAATTTTAGTTTTACATCTATCAATTCAAACACAGGATTACCCCCTCTCAGGCATATAAGTTCAAAGTAATATATTCAGGCCCAAGATAAACCTGTTAAAAGAGAATTCTGCAGAAAATTCCACTTCTTCCCTTCTGCCCTGAGCAGTAGCCAACACCTAAAAAAATGTAGACTTACAATTGGTGTTCAGTCTAGACTCAGATTAGGCAGAGTAATAATTCCGTTTTCTGTAGAACAGAGACATTCTTTATGCCCACAGCTTTTCTAGTGGAAGCGATGAAGAGTTGCTTGGGAAAGGTGTTTGTTGGCAATAGTCCTCTTTCTCCACAAACAAACGAGGAGCAGACCTGCCTCCCCAGCCAGCAATTAGTGACCATTTATTACTTGAGCATACCCTAATAACCTGTCAAAGTACTTGTTCCTAGTATATCAGAGCTATTTGGAAAGGTTTCTGATAAGCACAGTTTGGAATCATCTTTTGAGCTGCCCACCAGGATGTATTATTGCTCACTAATGGTTTGGTTACCCAAAGAGATGACACCAAAAATAAATGGTGGCTTATGCCTGTAATCCTAGCCACCCAGGAGGCTGAGAGCTGAGGATCACAGTACAAAGCCAGCTCAACTCAGTGGAGGAAAGCCCATGAAACTCTTATCATCAATTAAGAGTCAAAAAAAAAAAAAAGCCAGAAGTGGAGCTGTGGCTTAAATTGTAGAATGGTAACCTTAAGCAGAGGCTCAGAGACAGCACCCAGGCCTTGAGTTCAAGTTCCAGGTGGGCACCAAAACCAAAATAAAACATATATATTTATATACATATATATATATATCTTATGTAGTTCAAGAACATTTTGATTTGTGCATAGTAGAATCTCAGCAAATATATTCGTTTATTGATCATTGAAAAAGTTATCTCCAGTTTTTTGTTGCTGTTGTTGTTGTTTTGTCAGTAGGGGAGCTTGAAGTCTGGGCTTAAGTGTTGTTCCTGAACTCTTCAGCTCAAGGCTACTGCCCTACTCATGGGCCTGAGCATTGTTCCTGAGCAATTCAACTCAAGGCTACCACTCTACATCTTGAGCCACAGCCCCACTTCCCATTTTCTAATGATTAATTGGAGATAAGAGTCTCTGGTTCTTTAGTGCCTGGGCTGGCTTTGACCGTGATCCTCAGGTCTCAGCCTCCTTGAGTAGCTAGGATTACAGGCGTGAGCCACCACGGCTAGCTAAATGATCTCTAGTTTTAAAAAGAAACTAAGAATTAATCAAGTTAATGCAAAGTTATAAAATAAAATAAAAATTCAAGAAAATGAGAAAGGGGTGACATTGATCTAGATGCATTATACATATGGAATTTTAACCTCCTTACACAACTACATAATAATAAAAATTTAAAGAGAGAAGATTCACTAAGTAATCTGTATAGGGATTGTACAAAGAAATTTAACTTCTGGATTAAAATCTACAAAGGGTAGAGATAGGATCTAAATACTGCTAAAGAAGAACCGAAATCTAGATGTGTCACACACTGATCTCCTGGTACACTGTTACTGGGAATACAGTGAAAATGTGTTGACACCACTGTTGTTGCTGTTGCTTTAGCTATAAGGCACACAGCAGAATCCATTGATAATGGACAAATAATGAAGTCCTAATTGTATTTTCCTCAGTGTTTATGGAGAATTGAAAATGATTGTTTAGAGTACAACTGGAAACATTTCTTTCAATATAAGTACTCTGAAAAAATGCAGAGCCTAGGCTTCCTGCTTATCTGTTTTGTAATAATTTGAATTTTTTTGGTGGGTCATGGGGCTTGCACTTGGCCTGGTACCGTCCTTAAGCTCTTCAGCTCAAAGCTACCACCCTACCCTTGAGCCAAGCCATATTTCCCATTTTCTAGAGGTTAATTGGATATAAGCGTCTCAAGTCCTTTTGTGCCTGGGCTGGCTTTGAACCTTGATCCTCAGATCTCAGCCTCCTGAGAAGCTAGGATTATAGGTGTGAGCTACTGCACACCCAGCTTGAATTTGTTTAAAAAATAAAAATGTCGGGGATGGGAGTTTGGCCTAGTGGTAGAGTACTTGCCTATCATGCATGAAGACCCTGGTTCGATTCCTCAGTACCACATACATAGAAAAAAGCCGGAAGTGGTACTGAGGCTCAAGTGGTAGAGCTCTAGCCTTGAGAAAGTCCGAAGACAGTGCTCAGGCCCTGAGCTCAAGCCCAGGACTGGCAAAAAAAAAAAATATATATATATATATATATATGTATATATCTTCCTGTCTGGGAAGAGGCTGAACTCATTATGAATTCATTTATCTGTTGAGATTTCTCTGAGATTAAAAATAATCTTAATCCTTTTCATATTGGATTTTTATTGAGGTAGTTATCCATAGAAATAAACACTTTCCAAAGCTGTGAACAAAGCACTCATATATAAACATCTTTATCTCCAAAGTCCTAACCCTGAGTCTGCAAAATCAGAGGACACTGCCCAACTGGAGTTCTGAGAATACATGTTTGAGGCTTTGATAGGGTGTCCTGGCTCCATGAAATCCCTAAATTTGTTTACCAAATGTATTATATTTGTGTAAGCATATGTTCCAGGGAGCAGATTCGGTCTCAAAGAGGTACTTGTCTCTAAAACAATCACTTCAGAGAATTTTCTCAAAATGCTATTCCTTTTTTTATAGTTTCCAAAACATCATAGCCTTTTTAAATCTTATGCTTTAAGTCATTTCAAGGAATCCCCTTTTATAGCCGTAACATGAAATCAGATTCCTTCTGCATGATTTTTTTTAACCATGGAATATGCCTCATTTGCACCAAACAAATAATGATCTCTTTTCTTTGATCTCACTGTAGTTTTCTTCTTCAGCTATTGTGATATTGTAGTAGCATTCATATATGTTGAGATTTCTGATGGAATGAGAAGCCCAGCCTCTGACACATTTGTGTATCTCAGTGTTCAGCATGGCTTCTGAAATGGTGCCCAAATATATATAAAATTCAATCAATTCAACGGCTCTCTTTTCCCTTCACTTCTTTTATACACAAAGCACCCCACTTTCTGACTTGTAACATGAAGTTTCCTATCTCCTCAAGCACACATCAACTTTTCCGTAGGCTTTTTAATCTACCACATAGGACAATTTCAAGAAATACAGGTAATAATGGAGAAGTCAACTTTGTGTTTACAGTCTGTTTTTGTTCTTTCTCAATTATTTTGACACAATTGACTAAACAAATAAAGAATTTGGGAGTGTGCAATGATCAAATAGTAATTTAACAGATAATTAGAACACTGTTACTCTTCTGGATGTAGTCAGAAGTTGGTCACTCTGCTGATGTTTGATATTTTAGTAGTATGTCCAAACAAATTAAACTGCTTGCCTTATACGCATGGCTATTTCTTTGTGTGTGTGTGTGTGTGTGTGTGTGTGTGTGTGTGTGTGTGTGTGTGTGTGCTGTTGTTGTTGTTGTATGTATATATGTGTGTTTTGGGACTAGAACCCAAGGCCCGTGTTGAGGCCTCTACCATTGAGCCATGCTCTCACCTTGGATTTCTTGTTAACTCTCTCTTTCAAGTTCATCAAAATCTAGTCAAGGGTTGGAGATAGAGCTTAGTGGCACAGAACTTGGTGAGCATACTTGAGGCCTTGCATGATATTTGCCAGATAGATGGTGCATTAATTCCCATACATTGATACCCTTTCACATGTCTTGGTCCCCATTTCCCTCCCTCTACGCCCAACCCTCATCTTGTTTTACCCCCTTCCCTATCCAATTTCAAATAACCAAATACAAATATATCCGATATATCAGGTAGCAAAGTGAGATAGTGTAACAATATGAAATAACCAAGGGACAGCAAAAGAGATGAGAGATAACATAGTACCTTAAGAACAACAATCATTCATTATATGGCTTATGTTTCTATATCCTAGAGATCCTTTCATTTAGCGTCATACTATATGGCCTTTTGTATCAAGGTTTTGCCCTATTGCAGATCTCTGCTAGGAGAGCCCAAGGTTTCTTCTGATTATGACAAATGAGGGAAACCATTGAGCCTAAGTTCCTTTGAGTCTGGCTTACTTCACTTAATAGGATTTTTTCTAAGTCTTTCCATTTCCTTACAAATAGGTCGATGTCATTCTTTCTGACAGCAGCATAGAATTCCATTGTGTACAAATACCACATCTTGTTGATCCACCCATCAACTGAGGGACATCTAGGTTGGTTCCATATCTTTGCTATGGTAAATAGTGCTGCAATGAACATTGTTGTGCTGGTGGATTTAGTATGTCCTTGTTTCTGGATAATTGGGTAAACGCATGACTATTTCTATATATTTCCTTTTGACTGAAAAGGTGTCACATATAAAGCTTGATCCTAAAGGAAGATCTGCAGTGACATTTACTTTCCTGACCCTCAGAGCCAAATTAAAGTTTATGTAGATTCTTTCCTTGAAGCGGAAAGAAATATAGGTTTGAGTCAAAATTGCTTTTATGATTCCCATGTGAAAAGGCTAGGCTGAGTTCATGAAGGCTAGGAAGTGCCAGAGGGCACTGCTCTTATATATAGATAATGTATTTCTTTATCCTGAGCCAGCATTCAGCTACAATAAGATCATACCAAGTCAGGAGACAAAGAATGAACCTGCAAAATCTTCAGGATGAGAATATTATTCCTAGGACTGTAGTTTTTAATGCCTGGATATGAAGTTCTAAAAAATAGAGGTGAGTGTGTGTGTGTGTGTGTGTGTGTGTGTGTGTGTGTGGTTGTGTGGTGTGTGTAGGGGAAGGTGATAAACGAACGTGATTTTGACATTAGAAAGAATTTTAAGTAACTTGGGTCCCAGAAAGTTAAAGTTTTCAGGCATAAAATGAAATCCCTGGGCAACTTGGGTTCAGACTTGAGCCAGGAATCTTTCACAGAATGGTTGTAACCCCTGAGCCTGGCTGGAAGTCAACCTGGCATTAGCAGTCAACTGAAGAAATGACTCACTTGGCTGTGAGAAGAATGCTTTGGGTAAGAGCCTGTGCACAATGGGTACCTCTGGCATTCAATGGGAAAATGAAGTACAAGAGTCCTCGCATCCCTTAGTGAAAAGCAGTGTGGAGGCCCCCACAGGTGCCACTGCAGAGGAAAACTTTTGAACTTGAGAAGACAAAGACAATTTGTGGAACAACTCGAGCATGCAAACTTCTCTGAAAAGCATTACCTCGATTCTCCCATGTATAACATCCAGTCAAAGTTAATGTTTTCATACAAGAGTTTGAAACATTAACTTAAAAATAAGCATCTTCAATTACCTTCAAGGATATTTTGCTAAATCTAATACATAGAATTGTCCTATATGTTTGCCAAAATTTACTTTAAACTTTTTCTAGGAAGTTCTTACACAAAATGTTCTTGAAATGGGAGGGGCATATGGCCTAGCAGTGGAGTGCTTGCCTAGAATACATGAAGCCCTGGATTTCATTCCTTGGTACTACATAAACAGAGAAAGCCAGAAGTGGTGCTATAGTTCAAGTGGTAGAGCTCTAGCCTTGAAAAAGCCCAAGGATAGTGCCCAGGCCCTGAGTTCAAGCCCCGGGATGAGCAAAAAAAAAAATTCTTGACAAGTTTTAAGATCAAGTTCATTTGATGCATTTGCAAGGAATCTTTAGGGCTGCACTGTTGTGAAGGTTGTCAGATGATAATTGCCTAATGGCTCGCTGATGAATGAATAGGGAAATATTCTCTACAAAAAAGGAGAGATTTTAGTTGGGTACTGGTGCCTCACATCTATAATCTTAGCTGTTTTGAAGGCCGAGATCTGAGGATCACGGTTCAAAACCAACTAGGGCTGAAAAGTTCATGAGACTCCTATCTCCAATTAGTCACCTAAAAAGAGGTGGAAGTAAAGCGGTGGCTCAAGTGGTAACACACAAGTCTTGAGCAAATAAGCTCAGAGGCAACATCCAGAGCCTAAATTCAAACATTTTGCTTTTTTAAATTTTTCTATGAACAGGAACAAGAGGAGCCCTCCATGACACCTGTCTCAAGGAGACTGCTTCTGTTAAGTTTTGTTTCTTAAAGGCTAGTCTGTGATGGACAGGAGAGTTGAGACACATGGTAAGAGATGAGGCTTGACTCGGAACTTGATGACCCCATTCTCGCCTAATCATCCGGACATTTTAAACAATGGAGATGACATTAGCCTTTTACAAGGAGAGTTGACAGGGAGAAGGTAAGAGGTTTGTGGTGAGGCAAGAGTCAAACAATCCAGAAGAGTCACTATGTGACCTGGAGGAGAACGGCAAGAAAGGGTGAGGAGCGGAGAAACTGTGAAGAGAAAATGACCTCAGGGCTATTGCTGGTTTCTGATGTCCAAAGTGACAGAAAACCTGGGGCCTAGAAGAGAGGGCTGCGCCAACTGAGTTCATGAGATGCGTAGGCAAGGTAGGTAGATGACAAACCTGAGGATCAGATGTGAAGAAGTGGCAGCCGCATTCATTCAAAAGCTTTGCCTTTCCAAAGTTCTGCAAGTGTTGTATTCACTTTCCACTTGTTTATGAGAACACCATAAAGTCATGTTAAAGCAGAGAGAGGACGCGATTTCATGAACCCATCTGAGATGGATTATTGCCCTCACAGTTAATAAGTATGATTTCCTTACATGGTCCAGTTCACATTTTGAGCTTTAGTGCCCTCTTCTGTGAGTCAGGATCATTACTGCTGTGAATGATTTTTATCAAGCTTAGAAAAGGATAAAAATGTAGGAGTTGTAATATACGCTTTCAGTGAGAAAGTAAACTAGAGCAACCACTATGGAAATCACTATGAATGGTTCTCAAAATACTAAAAATAGACCTTCCTTATAATTTTTCATACTATTATTGGACGTATATCTCAAGGAATAGACATCTGCCTAAGTGTGTTTATTGCAGGATGGGTCACAATAGCCAAACGATGGTCTACTAAGGTGTCCAACAAAAAATGAATAAAAGAGAGACAGAAATGAATAACATATATATCACAAAAATTTAGGAGGAGAGATGGGTAGGCAAATATAGAAGGTGATAATTTGAAATACATTTTCAAAGAGGAATGAGTGTGATCCAAACAAATTGCATCTACGAGAAGTAGGTAAGTAATCCACCTACAATTGTTTTCCATAGGGGAGAATGAAAAAAGAAGGAAAGAAAAAAGAGAGGATGAGATTGATAGCAATGTATTATAAATGTGTAAAAATGCAACAATGCAATCACCACCACCCCCATATAAGCAATTAAGCTCGTAAAAAGCACAAGTAAATACTGAGATGGCCATTTCTTTTTGAGACAAGAATCCTCAAGCATCTGTTTTTTTCTCCTCTGCGTTACTATCCCTTCCCTGTGCATTTTTCCTTACTTTGTTAATAAACATTTCTCTTAAAACCAGGACGTTTACTCTTACATGCTGTTCTCCTACTTTGCCTATCTGATCTCTTAGTTGACATGTGATTTTCCTTTGTTATCCATTCTAGAAAATTTAAACTGACTATAGTGATGTTGTAGATTAAGGAATAATATATTGCCACATCTAGTTTTCTACCAAATTCGCACAAACCTTAAAAGCTCAATAAACAATTCATCATAATGTCAATGATCATTTCTGTCCTTTATTTTTGGGCCAGTCTTGAGGCTCAGATTCAGGGCCTCGGCGCTGACCCTGAGCTTTTGAGCTCAAGGCTCAGCAGTTGAGCAGCAGTTCCACTTCTGACTTTTTTTGGTGGTTAATTGGAGATAAGCATCTCATGGACTTTCCTGCCTGTGAGGGCTTCAAACCACAATCCTCAGATCTCAGTCCTCTGAGTAGCTGGGGTCACAGGTATGAGCCATGGCACTTAGCTTTGCCATTTCTACCTAGTCACACTAAGAAGTTGAGGAGGGCAAAGAGCGAAAAATAGATTCCTCTAAACTTGGAAATTGAAAAACTGGAATGTTGGTTAGGATCATTCTAGAGTGACTAATGACTTTACTCAGCTGCGCTGATAAGGAAAGATGTGAGGAACTAGGAAAACATACAGCTGTTGGAAACAACAGCATTACTTAAAGAAAAGAGAAGAGAAGGCAAAGGGAACAAAAGCTAGATGCAGTGGGATTTGGGCTTCTTAGTGAGAAGTGATGCGTGGTCGTAGTGCTTGCTTAGCTTAAAGTAAGAAGAATATTTTGTGGAAAATTATGAGGAATAAGTACTGGCCTTTGATATCAAAACATACTGTAAAGTAATAGAAAATAAATATTAATTTTAAAACAGAATCAGCATGAAAAGACCTCAGAAATTGATCTAAGGTAATATAGGTTAATGAAACATCAATAAAATATCAAGAAAGAGGCCGGGAGTTTGGCCTAGTGGTAGAGTGCCTGCCTAGCAAGCATAAAGACCAGGGTTTGATTCCTCAGTACCACGTACATAGAGTACCACTTATATAGAAAAAACCAGAAATGGTACTGTGGTTCAAGTGGTAGAGCTCTAGCCTTGAGAAAGTCCAAGGATAGCATTCAGGTCATGATCTCAAGCCCCAGGACTGGCAAAAAAATAGCAAGAAAGTAGGGATTATTGGGGTGAAGAAGTGGAGGAGAAGGAGAACAGGAAGGAGAGGAAAGGAGAGAGGACAGGAGAGGAGAAGAGAAGAGGAGGTAGGAAAACAGGGAAGGAGGAGAGTGGGGACTAAGAGAAGAGAGAAGAGGAGGGGAGAGGAGAGGGGAAGGAAGGAGATAATGGGAAAAAGGAGAGTAGTATTTTAGGGGAAAAAATGAACAAGCCTATTAAAACATTTGGCATAATCAGGCTCTGAGATCAAGCTCCATGACCGCCAAAAAAATAATCTCGGCATGTATCATAAACTAAATATCAGGAAAATCATAAATTAGCCTACAGAAGCACAGGATTAGTTACAACTTTAAAGCAATAGTGATATTCTAAGTATTAAAACCATATAAAGAAAGAAACGACAGATCTAAATACACTAAATAGAAAAAGTAAACGATCACAAAGTTATGTAACAACTTTGCTAACCTTTCGCAATTTATCCTAAGAAACAGAAGAAATCTGTTTTTAAAGAAAAGGCTAGGTTCATGAAAACATTAATTATAACATGATTGTAATTAAAGAATAATAAAAACAAAAATTAGTAACTAATCATCACTAAGTGGTATCTTTAGCTATTATCATGGCAGTCTGAAATACTATGAAATAATAAAAATGTTAGAGATAGTAATTACAGTTACAGGTATTTCTGTGGTCAAGGTGAAGTGGTACATAGAAAAGGTAAAACAATTCTCTGAGTGAATCAGGAATATAAGTGAGTTTCCCCCTACAATTTTATATAAGAGTTTAAAATACTCTTTTTCAGTACAGATATGGAAGGTTGAAGCCAAAGAAATGAACAAGGAATGAAGCATAACATAGTCTCTAAGTCAGAATGACAGGCCACTCAGCTTAAAGCACAGCCTAAAATTTCTAGGTTGAGTCTGAGCCCCAAAGAACATTTCCCTTGCACCTTAATTCCCCAACTAGCACCAAAGTTAATTTGTGTTACTCACAGGAAGTAGATTTGCTTAGATGACTGACTGAATTACATCAGATGGGTCCTCTCCCTTATGTTTTGCCCCTCCTTGTAACTACATGCCACCATCATTTCCAGGCAATTATCATTGAAGACAATCAACCTAAGCTTCTTAAATAGATTGAAACTGTTATTTCAAAGTTTGAAAAATAGTTTTGAATCTTCTTAGGACAAAATGGTCTCATAGCACAGCACCCATAACAAACAATTCTACCGATACACTATCTTCTCCCCTCTCCCCTTCTCTCCTCTCTCCTTCCATCTCCTTCCCCTCCCCCTCCTCCTTCTCTTCCACCACTTCTTCTCCTTCTGCTTCTCCTTCTCCCTTCTCATCTTTCTCCCCTTGCCCCCTTTCTCCCGCTACCCTTCTTCATTTTAGTCTTTGTCTTCTTTCTCTCTCTCTTTCAATGTGAATTGCACATTTCTTCCAGCATATGACTAATAGCTGTTTTTTCCAATCATGAATAAACCAAAAAGAAAACATGAAAAATAGAGAAGAACTAGAATTGAGAAACTAGAGAGGAAGAAAGAATGGTGGGAAAGAAAAAGAGATTGTCCAATAACAAAATAAAACTGGAATAGAATAGATAAGAGAGTACCTCAAAGAGGAGCTCTGGAATTTCCACAAATAATCACCAAGAGTTTGGAACAGAGGGAAGGAACTTTGGAGAAATATCCTCGGTTTGAGATTGATAGGTCAGATTTTTAAGTGTACTCAACACACACACACACACACACACACACACACACACACAAATGATGGGTGATGATAGATGTGGTAATTAATTTGACTGTGGTAATTATTACACAATATATATATACATATATTAAATCATCACATTATGCACCTAGATTGGAATGTCTTTCAAACTGGTCTGGCAGCTAAAAGTATATTTCTTTGACATGCAATTGATTAATTTAATAAAAATAAGCCATATAGGCTAAAGGAATTTGACTACCATTCTTCTATTCCATAAGTACCCTGCATTCTAATGTCACTTTGGAAAAGAGGCTCAGGCCTTACAGTATCTCTCATCCTAAAAAGGTAGAACACCAAAATATCAAGACCTTACTGAATGAGAGAAGGAAATTTAAGTTGAAAATTTATTGCTGGGAGTTTCAGCCAAGCAAAGAAAAAGTGGAATTTCACTGTGGAAAACTCCATGAAGAATGACTTCAAGAAGATTAGTGTTTCCGTACAAGACAGGTTGTACCTCATAGAACAATGAGACACAGCTAGAAGTCTCAACTTCTACCAGCTTCCCAGCATTCATTCTCCTTAGAGATCATATTTAAATTTCTCACAAACTAGTTAGGGCCTAATTAATCTGAATGAAGCCAAAGGTAGCACTGACCTGTGCAGAAAAGTCTGCTTGCTGTCTAGCCTAGATTCATGTTCAATGCAAATGTTGTAGCTGGAGCTTTAGTAGGAACAAGAAGGCATGGGTATGCAATGATGCTTCAGAAGCCAAAGAAGAAGTCTTCCTTGCAGATGGTACTGTGGAGTGGTTGTGCCAGTCCTTGACTAGCTGCATTCAGGCTGCTTCCACATGTGAGGAAAAGAAATTCCTATACAGCAAACTATAGTTTGCTATAAAGTAAACTATTGTTTGTGTGATATTGTCAGAAATGTAAACTAATGTAACTACTTTGGAACACAGTATAGGTGTTCCTCAAAAAAAAACAACTATCCAAATAACCATAGAACTATGGTTCTATCTATCCTATGATCCAGCAATCCCACTCCTGGGCATTTATCCAAAAGAGTACAAAGCAGAATACAGTAAAGACACCACCAGCACAGCCATGTACACGACAGCACTATTCACCAAAGCCAAGGTGTGGAATCAGCCAGCTTGCTCCTCAATGGTTGAATGGATAAAGAAAATGTGGTATACACACATACAAACTCAGACACACACATACACACACACACACTCACAGGAATTATTTTGCTCATCCATTAGAAAGAATGATTTTGCATCATTTGTAAAGAAAAGAAATGACCTGGAAATGATCTTAAGTGAAGTAACTCAGTCACAGAGAGATGACGGCTGCATGCGTTCTGTCATATAGGGCAGCTAGAATTAGTTTATAAGTATAGAACTAGACGCTTTCATAGGGAGACAAGTGTACATAAATGTACTAAATGAAATATGATAGATTTGGGGGAGAACTCAAACAGTGCTGTTCCTTAGAAAGGGTAAATCAAAGGCTAACAAAATAAATATCAGAAGTATGTACTTGAAAGGGATGGAATAGGGTGTGTGTGGGGAAACAAACGAAGAGAAGAAAGGGAGGAAATGAAATTCACTGTATATCATACAAATGAAGAAAAGTGAAGGAAGGTTAGGTTGAAAGGAGGGGTAAGAATGCTCAAAATGTAATTTACAATTACATTTGTAAATTGTTTTGTTAAATAACTTCTTCGCACAATTACGTGAAGATAAAAAATTAAAAAATAAAAATTCTTTCTTGTACTTTCTATTAGCTAAGGTTCACTCTTCCTCTGTTGCATTCTTGTCCTTACTCACAGATGGGCTCTGATTCAACACGAAAATGAGGCTCCATCCAGCTCTACAACATCTTCATTTCTGAATGCCTGACCTGCTCTGCCACACTCACTGTGTCTATGACAAGTCCCCAGGAATCCAAAGACCAGGCGTTTAGAGACAGATGACATACTGTTTTTCTAAAGGTACAATGATCACAGTCTGCCTAGAGGAGAAGAGGTGTTGTATGGAATTCAAGGCCTTTCAGCTCTTCCCACACTGTCTTTTCTTTTCGCTTCCTCCTTCCCTCTCTCCCTTCCTTCCTTCCTTTTTTTCTTTCTTTCCTTCTTTCTTTCTTTCTTTCTTTCTTTCTTTCTTTCTTTCTTTCTTTCTTTCTTTCCTTCCTTCCTTCCTTTTTTCTTTTTTTTTCCAGTCCTGCAACTTGAACTCATGGACCAAGCACTGTCCTTGAGTTTTCTCAAGGCTAGAGCTCTACCACTTGAGCCCTATGTGGTACCAAGGAATTGAACACAGGTTTCCTGCATGCTAGGTAAACACTCTACCACTAGGCCAAACTCCCAACTCCCCACTCTGTCTTTTTATACTGTCTCTTCTCCAGGTCCTTTCTTGTACATTATATTCCAAACCCACTAATGATTTGTCCTCTGTGATCCCTATGAGCCTCCGACAGTTTCTTCTGTCAAGAGCATCCTCTCATCTACATGTCCAGCCATGTAGCTGCTTTTATACTTCTGCTTATATGGCATCTTTTCCTCACATACCTCACATACTGCAGAAGATGAAGTTCCATACCAGTCTGCTATATTCATTTCTTGATTTCATCTTATTCCCTTCACAGCATTTATCAGACTGCATTGCAATTACATGTTTACTTGTTTGGCAACTCTTCTAGACAGCAGCAATATTCCCAGAACCCAATAGAACACCATGATTTCCATTGGTAATTGATAAACAACGAACTATATGAAGATATATGCAGATCACGGTTCATTTCAGTGGGTGACCTCTATCATTTCTAGCTTCTCAAAGCTTCAACAAGCTTTTGTGAGACCACCCAGATTCCCACTGGGCCCCAGCTGCAGGTCGTTTCATAGCAACGAATTTGCTGGACTAGATCCCAAATTAAGGGTGGGAATCAGGAAGACTTTCCTGTGGACCACTGGTTTCATTCTTTGTATCCTGTTTGTGTCATCCACCAAATGGAGTAGACATGCTACTCCCTCCCATTCAAGCTGTAAGGAAAAACAATTTTAAAAAGACAAGAGTTCCAACGTCATAAGTTGCAACAAAGGAAAAATAATGGTGCTTTGGAAGAGATTGATGATTTTGACATCTCCAATCCACACTCATTTACTCAGTAGAGCAAACCCTTCTTAGTAAAGTAACACAAAGCACACAAAACATTTGCATTTGAAAAGTCCAAGTCCAAAACCTCAGCCCTGTAAAGAAGCAGCTGTGGTGTAGAAGAAAAAGAAAAGGTTTGGACTAAGATTCTAGAGATCTGGGCTTGAGGCCTGGCTTTGCTTTTCAGTAGATCTGTGACTTTGTTCCCTTCAGCCAGTCTGGGCTTGGGCTTCCTCTTTCGTAAATGAAATGGTGAATTAAATGATTGCTAAAACCTCAAAGCAAGTTAAAAATCTCCTTTTAAGATCTACAGTAGATCCAAGTGGCAGTTTTTAGCCACCTGCAAGCTCCCCCACCTGCTCACATCTACTTGTGTCTGGTGGCAGAACAGTGGGCCACAGGGAAGCATTTTTCATTTGTTTTCTCTATGCTTATCTCAGAGGAAAGAGTGGCTGGAAGCATTTTCAGATCTAGAAATCACTGAAAATAGGTGAGAGGCAAGTCTTAGACTTGGTCCAAAACAGTACAAAAATCTCAGAAGTTCCTCTTGTTTTATGCAACAAAATTGTCTTTCTCAAGAGCACTCGTAAGTCAGACAAATTTTGGTGTGGTCCCTTGCTCACCTATGTGTAACTTCTCTTCATTCCAGTCATTTTGGGGTTCTGTAAGAATGGTCACTAGTGCAGTCCCTTGGTAAATAAGCTGTGCTTCTTCATAGAATTCCTATTATTATTTCCTTAGAATGTTAGGGAAGGCTGTTATTATATTTCAGTTATCAAGTATGAGCTCCTAACAATAGTTAGGTACCTAAATAGCTCCTAAATCCTAACAATAGTTAAAGTTCAATTATATCCTATTCTGTAAACAATGGAAACTTTGTATATAGTATTATTTAATGCCCCGTAGAATCCTTTACAGATTAGCAAAGTAAAGCTAAAATAAAGGAAATAACTTGCCCAAGGAGAAACAGTGGTGGAGCAAAAGCCTGAAGTTAGTGACTGTGACTTTGGTTTGTTACTGGCTCTCCATCCTGCAGGAATCATTTTCATGACTTTTATGTTCTTCATACAAAGAACAAGATTTGTAATGAGGATAGTCTTTATAATTTGAGTCTAGTGAATTCAGAGCCACCTTAGTGGTGGAGGAGTCATATCTTATTCAAGAGGCCTTGAGGTAAGCCCTGCTGATAGAAGATTCTGTCCCCAGCTGTTGTAAACTCTGTTTACCTACTGAGCATTAGAGAGACTGGACAGTGGTAAGATAATTCTGGTTAAAACACAGAGGAAAGAAGCAGTATGGGTCCTATGAAACTATATTCAACTAAGATATAGAAAGTGGTGATCTAGAAAGTGTGGGATAAAGAAAGGCTTCTATACTCAGAGATTGAAAGAAAAGATGATAGTCATCAGAATATTGAAATGAAAAATAAACACAGGGACTGGGTTGTTGGAGCTTAAAGGATATGGATGAGTTGAATCTGAAGAACTTGTAGAGCAGATAAATGGAGCTGTAACAAAGATTTTTCAAAAATGTGAATTATACTGGCATACTGTATATACATTACTTGTTTATTTGAAATAGGGAAGGGAAAGGGGGACAAAAACATGAGAAAGGGTATCAAGGTATGAGAAGCAATGTATCTAGTACCTAATGAATATAATTATAACCCCTCTACACATTATTCTGAGAATAAAATACAATTAAAAATTGAATTAGATTCTATACTTAAGTGAAATTTGAAGCTATGTGAGCAGATGACATTAAAATGATCATGTAAAAATAAATACACAAATAAATAACCAACTTTGGGTAATATGGAATGAAAAATGTTAAGCTGAATGCAAATAAAAATACAAAATAACAGACAAACAAACAACAATAATGTAAAGTATAAAAGAGGCAAGCGATTGAAGTGGGGGATATTAATGTTCTGCAGGTATTTGAATAAACACAAAGAAATCATTACAAATCAAAGATGGAAGAGGAGAAGGGCAAAATAAAACTTGAGCCAGATGTTGCCAAAGAGAATTTTAAGAAAGAGTAGTCACAAATATAAGATTTCTGTTTGTCCCCAACTATCTATTAGTTGATGAGAGTTACTCTAAAATTATTACAACAAAATGTGACTTCAAGAAATTTATAGTGAAATAATTTGTGTAATTTATTTATTATGAGTAATTTTTTTTACTTCCTAAGAGACTGGAAGTAGACATAGTACTTTGGTGGAGGAAAATTATTCCAGCAATAAACCATGCATGATAGTGGCTGCTAAAGAATTATTTTTCTTATTTTCTTATTTTAATGACATACTGAAAATACATCCGACCAATTTTGCAAGTCAATATTCTCTATTCTAAGGGTTATAATTGTGAAATAAGAGCAACTGGGATGTCGACCTAAACTCCAGAGAGCTTTCTTATAATGAGAGATGCTTAAGGGATTAACTTGATAAGTACTTGATTGATGTTTCTGATTGTAGTGTTAGTCATTCTCTTCAGGAGTTAGCTCATTATACACTTTTCCCTCATTTGAGACTTTATTTTTTATTTTTCTAATTTATAACCATCCCCCAAATTGATCATGATGCTGTGAGCATCACAAATATTGACCTTCTAAGAGTGAGAATGACCTTGCTATCATTTGCATTGCCAGAATCATTCAGAACAGATTGTGATCTTGGCTTGTAATAAACAAAATGGAGTGAACATTTCCCTTGGTATCCAGAGGAACTGAATCATGCTTCTCAAAGAATCTTAATATATTCCTCTGACAAAAGTAAAGACAAAGCATGGGTTCTGGTATCAGAAAAGTCCAAGAACCAGTGCACATCAACTTGGCAGATACAATCTGTAAGCAGAGGTGGGGAAGCACAAGGTTTGCTTATAATTCGAAAGTCATGGGAAGAACCCCTCAACCTTACAGGCCTTCAGAAATGGTGCTCAACTTTTAGTTTCTGCTCTCAGAGACAGACCCTGCAAGGAATTTAGACACCCTTTAACTTACTCATTCTACCAAGATTGAATTTCAGGTAAATATAGTTTTTCCTCCCACCCCAAGTTTCAGTTCCTTTTTACTCATTTACTTCTTCAATACCGATTCATTCAGCAGGATGTAACTGACTTAGGAGAGTCAGAGAAGATCTTGCTAATAGAAACAGAAATCATAAAGAACTAGCAGCTGAGTAAAGAAAACAGCAATATGGAATCCTGGATGCAAGGACAGGCATGATACATTTCAGGAAGAGGGAAACACAGGCCAGGACCACAGTGAATGAGCACAACACAATTAGGACTGACCAAAAAGAGGCAATAAGAAGATCCAGCTGGGCACAGTGGCTTACACCTGAAATCCTAGCTGCTCAGGAGGCTGAGATCTGAGATCACAGTTCAATGTCAGCCCAGGTGCTAAAGACCGTGAGACTCTTATCTCCAATTAACCACTAGAAAATGGGGAATGTGGTGAGAACTAAGGGGTAGGGTAGTAGCTGTGAGCTGAAGAGCTTCAGGGACAGAGCCCAGGCCCAGAGTTCGAGCCCCGTACCAGAAGAAGAAGGAGGAGGAGGAGGAGGAGGAGGAGGAGGAGGAGGAGGAGGAGGAGGAGGAGGAGAAGAAGAAGAAGAAGAAGAAGAAGAAGAAGAAGAAGAAGAAGAAGAAGAAGAAAGAAAGAAGATCCACATGAGATTTGACTTTATTGTACCTGTAGAAGAAGTCATAAGAGATATTAAAGTGTAGGACTAACATGACTAACATATTTTGAAGTTTAATGTTGGAGAAGAATGTCACACCAGAGTATTCATTGGTGCCTTGAAAGCAATAGAGAGGCTACCATAGTGATATAGCCAGAATGGAGGAGGCATTACTTTGGAAGCATCAAGTGACTTCTGGACACAGTATGCTAGTTTTTCTGGTACAATAACAAAATGGTGAACATACAAAGAATAAAACATTTGTTTTGCCTCCACTTTTAGAGATCGTAGTCCATCGTCCACTGGCATTGGCCTATAGTAAGGCAGCACACCAGGATGGGAGCATATAAGGGAGTACAACCATTCACTTCATGGCCAGGAGAAAGAAAGGAAGAGGCAGAGATGACAATTCTCAATAAGGGTGCCGCCAGTGACCTACCATCCTCCTGGCAGGCCCCACATACTAAATGTTCAACAACCATTTTTATCACCACTGGGGGAAGCATGGGCATCTAGAGGGGACATTCAAGGACCAGTTAGCTCTTCAAATAACCTGTGTTTGTAACATAAAGGCAACCAGAAATAGAAGACAGACAGACAGAGAGAGACAGGGAGAGAGAGAGCATTAGGAAATGAAGATTGACAAAGACTAGTGCCTCATGCAAATATGAATTTGGAAAGGCAATGTTGGAGAAAGGCAAGTACTTGTGAAATACTCCTGGTAAATTAGTAGTACCCAGTTTCAGTCATTTAGAATCTCCTTTTGGTGAAGTATTACAAACTAGTGCTCACTACAAAAAGGGGATGGAAAATTTTTCACAGCAGGATTTAAAAGAGAATGTTCACAGAGAAAATAAAGCTTATGAAAAGCAAACCCACAATCATTTATTTGCGTTTGTGCCAGTACTGACATTTGAATTCAGGACCTAGGTGCCTTCTACAAGTTTTACTCGACTGGCTTTTTTCCACTTGACCTTCAGTTCCATTTCTGACTTTTTGTTGGTTAACTGGAGACAAGAGGCTTTCCACTATCCCTTCTCAATCTCTTGAGTAGCTAGGATTACAAGTGTGAACCACTGGTGTCTGGCTTTCTCAGCCATTTTATCAATGTTCAAGCCCAAATCCTAAGCTGATGTAGAGGTCCCAAGCCACTAGAATTTACCTCCAAAATTAAAAATCAATCACAAAGATGCAGGTAAATAACACAAAAGAGATGGGGACAAACAATAGCTATTGTAAGGGCCAACCACTTTTCACACAGGACTATTAATCCCTTCTCTCCTGGAAAAACAACTAAAGCATGGAGATTTAGTGGCAAATTAATGGCATTAGGATAAAAGTCAGAGAAGAAAAGAATTGAAGCCTAGAGATACCTGATTCCAGATTCCATTTTCATCTGCCACATTACAGAGAATCTTGGTGAAGCATCAAGCAAGGAGGCAAAGAGCTATTAAGTGAGTAGCCATTGCAGCTCCTTACCTCTCATATATGTGAAGTAGAGGGACCAGTGAGGGAGTTAAGCCCATACAAAGAAGCTGGGATTGCATTATCTTTCTGATTCTTTCCATCTCCTCCTTACATTTAAATTTGTATGGCTGTTCTGAAGTCTTGTCACTTGTTTTGATTCAGTAAGATAAGCCCACTGAGCTTTTCCCTGAGAGCAAACATCATAAAAATGGGAAGCCCAGATACTCTTTCCTGCCTCCATAGGGTTATTTTATTTGTTGTGAATTCAGCAATTATAGCTATTTTCAGCTATGGTTACACATAGCACACACAGCTATGGTGTCTTTCTACAAGATTTGGCCAGTAACTGGCTCTAAGGCTCATCACCAATTCCAGGATGATTTTCCATGTCAAAGCTATGTGAGGTAAGATGTATGTTTCTGCACTGCCCTCTAATGGGTGACCGCTGGAAATGCAAACTAAAGTATCCCAGAGAAATGTCAGACACTCTTCTCAAGATGTTTCTCAGACAGTTCAGTTGAAGAGTAACGAATTTTAGTACACATAAATATCTCATACACCATATATCTTACCAATCCAAATTATTTACCTTCCGACTTTTCTTAACAATTACAAAAAACAAAAGCTCTTGAGATATTTAAAGATGCTAAATGGTATATAATGCAATAAAGCCAATACTTATGATATTAGATAAGATTTACCAAGCTCTTTGGGAAAGAAAGCTTTGAGGAGATTGCTATCAGCAATTTATCAATATCAGATGAAAATGCTACTTAAACTCATTGACATGTATGTCTTCTTTCTTGCAGTAATAACGCCATCTTGTGTTTATTTGAGAATATAGACCTGCATTTTGCAATCTTTTTTTTCTTTTGTAATTTTATTCCAAAACTTCATGCCTGAAAACATATTATAAGATAAAATAAATCTTAATGACTGGTTACCAATTGTATTCAAATCAGTTCCAGGTATTCATGTTAGTGTCCCTTCATGATTTTTCTTTTTTTTCATATTTTTTATTGTAATTAATAGAAGGGTTACATTATATTTGCCAGATAGAAGATGCATTACCTCACATACATCGATACCCTTTCTCATGTCTTGGTCCCCATTTCTCTCCCCCCACCCCAGCCCCTCATCTTGTTTTCCCCCCTTCCCTATCTGATTTCAAATAACCAAATACGCATATATACAATATATCAGATAACCATGAGAAATACTGTAACTATATGAGATAACCAAGGGACAGCAAAAGAGATGAGAGATAACATAGTACATTAAGGACAACAATCACTCATTATATGGCTTTTGTTTCTATATCCTGGAAGTCCTTTCATTTAGCATCATACTATATGGCCTTATGAATCTATGTTTTGTTCTATTGTAAATCTCTGCTAGGAGAGCCCAAGGTTTCTATGATTATAACAAATGAGGGAAACCATTGAGCCTATGTTCCTTTGAGTCTAGCTTACTTCACTTAATATTTTTTCTAAGTCTTTCCATTTCTTTACAAATGGGGCAATGTCATTCTTTCTGACAGCAGCATAGAATTCCATTGTGTATAAATACCACATCTTGTTGATCCACTCAAACTTAAAAGTACTGTACTGTACTGTAGTTCAACACATAGGGATTTTAACTTTCGTTTAATGGTTCAAATACAAAAATACACTTACACATACATAGACAAGTTTTAAAGAGATAACTATTGTAGTATAATGAACATTCAATAAAATGCATGTTCCCCAAATTTTATCAAGGAGTTGCAACAACGATATACACCATCCCCCAACCACCAACACAACGAAGAAATAGAATACTCTCATCACCTTCCAAAACTTCCTTCGTGCCTACTTTTATGTATAGTTCCTGCCCCAAGCATCCACTAATCTGTTCTCTGACCCAATAGTTCAACTTTGCCTTTTCCACATTTCATAGAAATGGAATTATATGGCCTATACCTTTTTTGTTTTTTGTGGGCCATGTGCCTTGAACTCGGCCTGGGTGCTATCCCTGAGCTCTTCAGTTCAAGTCTATCACCCTACCCTTGAGCCAAGCCCCACCTCCCATTTTCTACAGATAAGAGTCTCAGGTCTTTTTGTGCTTGGGCTGGCTTTGAACCTTGATCTTCAGATCTCAGCCTCCTGAGTAGCTAGGATTACAGGTGGGAGCTACCACACCAGGCTTGGCCTACACTGTTTTATGACTCTGTATTACCTTTTGTCATTTAACATGACAGTTTTGAGATGTAGGCATGAAATTGCTATCTACCCATACTTCACTTATTCACTACATAATACTATTATCTTGTATCGATAAATCCCTTAGTATTATCCATTGTCTTGGCATATATCTTTGGATTGTTCTAGTTCTTAGCTATTAGGAGCAAGATTGCTATGAGAGCGTTAGGTGGGTGATAGAGAAACAATTGAGTATACACAAGGCCCCGAATTCAATCCTCAGCAATGTCGGGAAAAGAATATTGTAATAAAATATATGTTATATAAGTATGTTCAAGTTTCCTAATTTCTCTTGGAGAATGCGTAGAGATACACTGATATGATAGAAACATATAAGCACACAATATGTCATATACAAATTAAAGTTAGTAGCTTTGTTTTCAAAACAAAGGAAGTGGACTTTACATTTCTGTTTTACTTGTCTTCACCAGCTACACTACCCTAAGGTTTTCAGTGCAATGCTGAGTAGAACAAGTGAAAGCAGAGCCTTTTCCCAATTGTTATGATATTTACAGGTGAGGTTTGTTCAAAAAGATGATTTCAAAAAATGGTGGAGAGGGGCTGGGAGTTTGGCCTAGTGGTAGAGTGCTTGCCTACCATGCACAAAGACCCAGGTTCGATTCCTCGGTACCACATACATAGAAAAAAGCCAGAAGTGGTTCTGAGGCTCAAGTGGTAGAGCTCTAGCCTTGAGAAAACCCAAGGATAGTGCTTAGGCCCTGAGCTCAAGCCCAGAATTGGCAAAAAAAAATGGTGGAGAGGGAGTTGGGAGTTTGGCCTAGCAGTAGAGTGCTCACCTAGCATACATGAAGACCCAGGTTCGATTCCTTGGTACCACATATGTAGAAAAAGGCCTGAACTGGTGCTAAGGCTCAAGTGGTAGAGCTCTAGCCCAGGACTGGCAAAAAAATAATGGTGGAGAAAATAGGCTGGGACAAAAATCAGAAGGCACAAAGGAGTCTTGTAGAATTTGTGAATTCTTATCTCTATAAAAGATAAAACTTAAAAGGCTTATGCATATGGGATTAAGTTGCCTATAAGTTAATAATCACCTTATGTTCCCAGGTCAAAATTTAAGGTACTGGCCCTGTTCCTGTAATTAACTACTGGTTCATGTTGTAATCCTAGCTACTCAGGAGGCTAAGATCTGAGGATAGTGGTTCAAAGCCAGCCCAGGGACAAAAGACCATGAGGTTTATCTCCAATCATTTACCAGAAAACCAGAAGCGGCACTGCAACTCAAGAGGTAGAATACTAACCTTAAGCTGAAGAGCTCAGGGACAGTGCCCAGGCCAAGAGTTCAAGCACCACGACTAACAACAACAAAAAATTAATGTACTGATACAAAATTAAAACCTGATTTTCTATGTCTATTATAACTAAGTTAAGAATATTGTTTGGACTTTGTGTAACATTTGCAAAAAAACTAGCGTAAGGGTAGTACACTATATTTTTATTAGTGGAAGTGCTAACATTTTAAATGGAACCTTATCTGAACCAGAGCTCATCTATGCAAATCTCTCTGAATGATCCACTTACAAATGTTGTGAAACAAGCAATTATTATTTTGAGCAATTCTAATACAATTAGTGTCCTAGATGCCTGTGTATAGAACTGTGTCTTAACTCTAGCTGACTGCAATGCAAATGTGCAGAGTAAAAATAACCAAGTTAGCATGACTAAAATAACCAGATAATGCTTCTTTTTTCCCCAAAATGTGTGTCTCACCTACAACATGTAGAGTGGTTAATGTAATGTTAGTAATTAATACCATACAAGTCACAAGTTTGTTATTTGGGCAGCCCTACTATTTAACATCCAGCCCACAACTGCACTGGGACTGATTATATGAGACACACTTGTCCATTAGGAAATGAGATTCTTTGTGGTCACTAACATTATTCCCTAACTTGTAAGATACCTAAAGTTTTTATTTTTGTGGTGTTGAACATGTATTATCTTATCTAGCCAAAGTCTATAAATTTCACTTAAAGAATAAAAGATAGCTGGATGTTGGTGGCTTAGACCTGCATAAATACAAGCTACTCAGGAAGCTAATCGCTGAGGATTGTAGAGTGAAGACAGCCCTGGTAGAAAAGTTAGAAAAGTTAGTGAGACCTTTATTTCCAATAAACTATTCACAAACTGTGGGAAGCGACACTGTGTCTCAAGGAATAGAGTGCATGCTTTGAGCAAAAGAAGCTAAGGTACAGTGCCCAGGCCCCATGAGTTTACCCTCTAATGTGTACTAAGAAAAAAAAAGATAAATGTGTTCGTATAACATCTGTATAGATGTGATAATGCTTATGCTTGGTTTGTTGACACCATTATATATTTAATGTCTTTATTTATGTTTTCTAAATGTGTAAAATGTAAAGCTTAGGAAAACACCTTACCCCACAGATGTGCTCAAACTTAAAATTGCCTTGTGTTTGTTTTTGCAGGCTTATGTCTATATAGTCCTCATAACAGGAGAGTTTTATGAGGTTGACATAATTATTATACCAACTGATGTATTCTATATAAATAATTCAATAATTTATAAATCTGTTCTTTTAATCTTTAAAATATTAATCAGAGCACTTTTGGTTCTTTAGAATATTTGTAGGCAAACCCATGGAAAATTACTCTATAAGTAGTTATTGGTTAAATGAGACAATGTTTTGTCAATATTTGCTTTTATTGTAAAACTTTAACCTGTCATATATTCGTCCTCTGCCAGAAGTATACAATACAAATCTGAGCAGAATTTTTAAAATACTAGAGCACCACTTTTAAGACAGAATTCGATTTAATAAAAATTCCAGGTTAGCCCAATCTAAGAGCTATTCCTTAGAATCTCTTGTGGCTTAAATTTGACCACAAGGCGCTTATTGGCACTGATTACTGTTTCACCTCTTCATTTACTGATATGAGAGAGAAGATCAGATCATCTAGGGGGCGGCTAATCTCAAGGATAATGTTCTTTCATTAACAAGGTGATTAGCCAGTAAGATCAGAAAAAAGTGTTCAGAAATAAACAGTTGGAAGAACAAACACAGGAAAAAGTGAGGAAGCTGCCAAAATCCAAAATGGAGTAGTCACACGTTCCATTTCTTTCAAGAAAGAGAGGTGTTATGCACATATGGTTATCTGACATTAAAAGCCCTCCCAGCTGCCTCTAAAAGCAGGCAAACTCATATTTTTGACAAGATCTTCTACTTAGGTAGAAACAGGAATGATTGATTGATTCTGCTGGCTCCCGATGTAACTCTTTTGTAGTCTGTGCTCATAGAGTTATTTGAAAGATAATCTCCTATGCAGTTCATTTTATTGGCCCACCTCTGACTTTCACTACCCCCATATACTGCTCTATCGTGATGTTTCCACTTTTAGGCTTGAACGACAAGTACATTTCTGCTATTTGGCCCCTTCTTGTGTAAAGCCAAACTTGCTTAATTTGTTGAAGGTTGAGGAACCTTCCAATGTAAGGGAGAAATTAAAAGAGTTACTTAAAACATTCCTTTTTGCTGAGTGTAGTGACTCCTTCCCTGGACCCATGAGTTTACCAGAAGAAGCAATTTGAAACGTATGCATTCAGTTTGCAATTATCTTACTTACGTGAAACTTTATTTAAACTTTAGTAATAGGCACAGACTTTTTTGTATTCTATAAAATTTTCAGAGTAAAACTATTTTGTAAACATACACTCACATCTAAAAGTTGTCATCAAACGTTTTTTTTCATAATGAATGATTGTTATCCTTAATGTTCTATGTTGTCTCTCATCTCCTTTGCTGTCCCTTGGTTATCTCATATTGGTATAGTATCTCACTTTGTTATCTGATATATTGAATTTATTTGTATTTGGATATTTGAAATTTGATAGGGAAGGGGGGAAAACCAAGACGGGTGGGGGTGTGGGGGGGGAGGGAAACGGGTACCAAGACATGTGAAAGGGTATCAATGTATGTGAATTAATGCACCTTCTATCTGGCAAATATCATGTAACCCTTTTACTAATTACAATAAAAAAAGATTTTAAAAAAAAGTTGTCATCAATTCCATCATTTATTAGTACATTCTTCTGTCCATGAAGTTACTTTTAAACCAAATGAAGTTGTAGATACCTATAAACTTTATTCCAAAATAGGTCAGCAGTTTCATTTAACTAGAGTTCAGATTTGGCTCACAATGTTTTATTTTTGTGAGGTGTAATGTACAGAATGGAAAAGTCGCATTTGCTGTGAATGGATGTCTTTCCCCCAAATTTCCATGTTGAACCTTACCATATTTGCAGTTGAGTTGTTTCATCAGTAAAGGCAGCAGGATCAGGATGATGAAGTCCTCATGATGAGGCTTTTTGTACTTGCAAGAGGAACATAGTTAGAATACATTCATTTTTACCATGTGAGGATAAAATCTGGCTCAGAGTCTGTGCCAAGACTCCACCCAGGTGGGTACTCTGATCTACCAACTTTCAGCCTTCAAAACTATGAGAAATAAGCATATTTTATGTGTCCACTTTTATAGCAGCCCATAGTTATTCAAGTCCCTGAATAATCTTGGTCCCTGTCAAATTACAGAATATGGCTTTTACTTCCAAGGCTTGCTATACCCCTATCCTCTTCATGTCCCAGAGGTAAGCTCTGCTATCATTTAGGATTATTTTTGTCACTTTGCATGTGCTTTGATAGAACTGCCTATGAATGGAATAGTGCAGTGTGAACTTTTGTGAAGGCTCCCTCCATTCAGTCTTTCCTTCCTTTCTTCCTTTCTCCCTCCCTCCCTTGTTTCCTTCCTTCCTCCCTCCCCCCTCCTTTCCTCCCTCCTTCCCTCCCTCCCTTCCTTCTTTCCTTATTCCTTCATTCTTTTCCTTCTTTCTCTTCCTCTCCCTTGCTTCCCTCTCCCTCTCCCTCTATTCTCTCTCACAAACACACACACAGGAAACAAAAGGTGAATCAACTTGTTTTCCCCTGTGTTAGTGGTCCTGGGGCTTGAACTCAGGGCCTTAGGACTGTTCCTAAGCTTTTGTGTTTAAGATTAGTGCTTGAGCAATTGAGCCACAGTTTTACTTCCAGCTTTTTGGTGGTTAATTGGAGAAAGAATCTCAAGGCCTTTCCTGCTCAGGCTGGCTTTGAACCACTATCCTCATATCTCAGCCTCCTAACTAGGATTATAGGCAGGAGCTGCTAGCACTATGCTCAGTGATGGTTTAAATAGCTCTTTTTGCTCCCCTCCTAACCATGGAGTGGTATTCCACTTACATGTTTACCAATTGATTAGTGGATTCCTACTGTTTAAGATTTTTTTTTGCTACTATGAATGAAAGCTGCTATAAGCATTGCTGTACATTTTTTGTTCTTTTTTTAGTAAATAATCAGAACTGAATTGTCATAAGGTTTAATGCTTTATGACAAACTGGGGAACCTTTTTAAGGGTAGTATATTCTACACTTCCAACTATGCATGGGGTTCTAGTTACACTCTCTCTCTCTCTCTCTCTCTCTCTCTCTCTCTCTCTCTCTCTCTCTCTATCTCTCTCTCTCTCTCTCTCTCTCTCACACACACACACACACACACACACACGCACACACACAGGATCCAAAATGAGGTTTGTAGGAAACAAAATTGAAGAGAAATCCATCATTTCTTCAAGTGGAGTCCATTGTGAACAGAGATTACTCAGATGGGGTCGAATACACACAGACTTGGCTAAGGCCACAGAAAAGAGGATGGGGGTCTGTCTACAAAAAGCCTGAAATCCAAGAAAGAGGGACAGTCTTGCTAAGACGCCCCGACGCCCCGCCTACAGCCTTCGCAGCCCCGCCCACAACCTTCGACGCTCCGCCCCCGAAAGCCTGGCTGACAAGCAAGCTGTTCGCGCCTGCGCGCTGAGGACTCCGCGTACCCGCCCAATCCGGCGAGGGCGGGCGGGGGGTAACGCCTGCATTTCCGCTTCCGGCGGGCCTCCAGCGCTTCAGTGCTACGTGTCTCTGGAGTGAGGAGTGTCCCCACCCGTAGGTGAGTGTCCTTTCTGGGGGCTGGCTGGTGGGGCAGTGGTCAGAGTGGCCGCGCATTCCAGCTGGCACCCGGATCCAGTCGGGCCCACCTTCGGCCCCACGCTGCCGGATAAAACCGTCCGGGGGCCGCCGCGCCCATAGCCGGAGCGGGGTGTGCTGCCTGCGGCGCTCCGGGGATTGGAGTCTCGGGGCGGAGGTACCCGTGTGTGTGTGTTGGCGGGAGGGGTGTCTAGGAATTGAACTCAGGACCTGGTGGCAGCTGTGTTTTAGGTTGTTCCCCCCGGAGGCGGACGCTCTGCCATTTGAGCCACAGCTCCACTTCTCGGTACGAGCTCTTTACGGGGGTGGTGGTGGGGGGGGGGGATTCCAGGGCCTCGCAGTCGCTGTGGGGCTGCAGGGCGCCCACCCCTCCCCGCCCTGCCTCCACCAGTGCTCTGAAGAGTTGATCTCCTCCTCAGTGTCCAATGTGGATTTTAAAGACCACTAGCTCTCCAGCACAAAATTAAGTGAAATACTGAAACAACAACAACAACAAAAAACAGGCACGTGTTTTTATTCCAGGACGTTTTAAGGAATCCTCTGTGCCTCCTGAGTCTTCCCTCCCCCCCCCCCAACTTAGATTATGTTTTGTAGCCAGGGATTTGAACCGCCAACCTACTACTTGTACCAAGCACTTGGCCTGGTTAGCTGTCATACCAGTCGCTCTCAAAGTTATTTAAATTGGATATTGCTTCTGGGTCATAAGGTCCAAGGAAGGGATGTGGTTAATGTACAAGATGTAGAGCACTGTTTCCTTAACAAGTGTGTCCAGGCCTAAAAGTTTAGTAGCTTCTCAGAATCTGCATTGTGGTTTAGCCAGTCTTTTTTATTTTTTTTAATACCTTTTTGTGTTTTAATTCTGTCATACTTTAGATCACAAAGACAGTGAAACAGTATTTTAAATCCATGGTTGTTTAGAATTAAAGGAGAGGGGAAAACACTGTATTCATAGATCAGGCAAGGATTACATTTGGTTTAGCCAGTCTTTGGTTTTTGGAAATTTCTTGTCTCTTGTCATCCCTCATAATTGTATTTTTCCTTAAATTCATTGTATAAACTTTGTATGCTTTATGATAATTAAATTGCAACTTAGGTTTGCTCTCATTTTAGATTCCTGCAGCACTGTAGTTGGCATTCATGCAGGAGCGTCAGTGACTCCTGCATAGCTTAAAACTCAAAAGAGGAGCTGTGAGGAATGCACACTGTGTAAGGGATGAGTGTGTTCTTGGTTCCTTGACCCTGTAATAGAGGCATCCGTTTTATATTACATGTGTCCCTTGTAAATGAGAACATGCATAAGACTGTGCTTTTCTTACTATCTGACATTTTCCTGGAATTTACACACGTAGTGTAAATTTTAAGTTTTACAGTCTTGGTTGTGTCACATAAGATGGAATGAACTCTTGGTTATGAATTCATGGTTGGTCTCATATTACTTTGTCATTAATACTAGTGAGTATCTTGCTGATTTTTTTTTTACAACACTCATTAAAAGTTTCAAGATTGTTATCTTTAGTAATACAAAGGCGATTCAGTTCAGCCTGTCAGTTCAAGAGCACAACATATCTTGATCATCATCACCCTGCAGTCATTCTCTCATCTGCAGCCATCTCCAAACCCCTCCCATTTCTCCCAGCCCCAACCACATCCTGATTTTTCTAGTTTTATTTTCACACACACAAACGCACGCACACACACACACACGTATATATGTATATTGAACATTTCTTTCTCATTTTGTGTGTTTTATTTCCCCTTAAATTTTTTAAGCAGGTAATCATGGATCAAGTAATGCAGTTTGTTGAGCCAAGTCGGCAATTTGTAAAGGATTCTATTCGACTGGTTAAAAGATGCACCAAACCGGATAGAAAAGGTAATCACATATTAAACATCTTCCTGTTTAGTAACCTTTCTCAGCAGTAATTGTAATGGTTCCATTGGAATATACCTTGATGATAAAATTACCTGATTCTGTCTTCAGCACACACACAATAGCCATTTCATTACTTTTTTTTTTTTTTTTGCCAGTCCTGTGCTTGAGCTCAGGGCTCGAGCACTGTACTTGGACTTTCTCAACGCTAGAGCTCCACCACTTGAGCCACAGCACCACTTCTGACTTTTTGCTATGTATGTGGGGTACCGAGGAATCGAACCCGGGTCTTCATGCATGCTAGGCAAGCACTCTACCACTAGGCCAAACTCCCGGCCCCCATTTCATTACTTTTGTCAACACTTTCATTGATTTGTTTTATTTTACTTAATTATTTTAGAACATTGTCATTTCTTAGATTATGTACAATGTCTACATTTTTCTGTTTTGTACTTAAAAATGTTCTACACGGCCCTGTCATAGGAAAGTTAGTTGTCATATTTTATGACTGGACTATTTAATGTTTTCCATGTTACCATTCTGGAAAAATCTTTGGAGTCCTCTCTGAACTGGCTTGAATCAGGAACAGAAAGCTAATATGAATCCAACAGTATATTTGTTGCCACTCTTGAAAATTTATTATTTAATATGGTTGGTGCAAGTGTTAGCAGAGTGGCACAGCAGAAGCGTGCTGGGCCCATAACATGATTGGTGCTTCTACTTTTGTTCATGTTTGCCGGGGCCAGCCGGCAGCAAACCAGGGTTCGCAGATTGGGGTTCCTGAAATAGGGGGCAAGGACTAGGAAGAAATAGAGAGACAGACACACCGGGTCCGGGATGTCTGCAGTCCAGGTAAAGACTGCCCCGTTTATTTTCCACTCCACCTCTTCCCTTCTCCAGACCCAGGGAACTTCCAGGTGTTACATTCATATGGTAAATCTCAGGTTATTTAAACAGAATAAGGCCAGAAAACAATAAGACAATAAAGCCATTGTCTGATGCAAATCAAGGTACAGTTTGATTCCACTCTGGCTCCCAACACATGTTAGAATATAATATAGTAGTACATACAATTCATAAATAAAGGTTAGAGAATAGGTCTTGTTCCGCTTGAGGCTTAGAGTCATCATTGAAGACTCATTAAATAATTACTGCCTTTATAAGTAATAGGGAAGATTAGAAGGTTTGATACCACATAGAAAGAGGACTAATCCAGGTAGGAGGTGAAGGGAAGCTTCCCTGAAGAAATAGATTAAAAATGAAATATACCAGTGTTGAAACCTTATATGAAGGCATATTTGACTTAATTTGATTCTTTAAGCCTTTTGGCCAGTAGATCAATTATAATATCACTATATATCACTAAGTTTATTATTCTATTTTAATACACTTGTAATAAAATTGTTACATTAAACATTTTGAAGGAAAATGCAATTCATCCTATCTTCTATCTTTTTTTGGTTTTGGTGGGTCATGGGGCTTGAACTAAGCCTGGGCGCTGTCCCTGAGCTCTTCAGCTCACGGCCACCGCCCTACCCTTGAGCCAATCCCCACTTCCCGTTTTCTGGAGGTTAAGTGGAGATAAAAGTCTCAGGTGGGGCCAGGAGTTTGGCCTAGTGGTAGAGTGCTTGCCTAGCATGCACGGAAGACCCGGGTTTGATTCCTCAATACCACATACTTAGAAAAAGCCAGAAATGGTGCTGAGGCTCAAGTGGTAAAGTTCTAGCCTTGAGAAAAATCCAAGGACAGTCCTCAGGCCCTGAGCTCAAGCCCAGGACTGGCAAAAAAAAAAAAAAAAAAAAGTCTAGGTCCTTCTGTGCCCATGCTGGCAGATCCTCAGATCGCAGCCTGCAGAATAGCTAGGATTGATTACAGGCGTGACTCACCCATCTTGAGCCACCACACCCAGCTTTCTCTCCTTTTTCGTTTGATATTTTGATCATTTGCTGAGGTGGACAAATGTTTCCAGGGCCTGTTGATGAATTCGCTATAGCAATCATACACTTTCCTGTGTTACCAAAGTATGGACATTAAACACGTGTCAAATATGTTTGCTATTGTCTCTTATTTTTACTATGTACTACTCGTCAGGAAAAGCATAAACTTGTAAGTTGATGTCACTAAATTTTTCTCCCATACTTGTAATGACAGTGCAAAAAAAATTAATGTGAATTTTGTGTTTTTACATTCAGAATTCCAGAAGATTGCCATGGCAACAGCAATAGGATTCGCAATAATGGGCTTCATTGGCTTCTTTGTAAAATTGATCCATATCCCTATTAATAACATCATCGTGTAAGTAAACTTTATAAAATACACTAGGAACAAAAATGATTTTGGGAGGGAGAGGTCCTGGGGCTTGAACCCAGGGCCTGGGCACTGTCACTGAGCTCTTTAGCTCAAGGCTACCTACCGCCCTACTCCTTGACCCAAGCCCCATTTCCCATTTTCTAGAAGTTAATTGGAGATAAGAGTCTCAGGTCCTTTTGTACTGGGATGGCTTTGAACCTTGATCCTCAGATCTCAGCCTACTGAGTAGCTAGTATTACAGGCGTGAGCCACCGTGCCCTGCTGGTTTTTTATATGATACATATTTACAGCAACTCTGTGAGCTAGGACTTAACTTAGCAGATTTTTGTGTGTGCTTTTGCTGGTCTTGGTATTTCAACTCAGGGTCTGGTTGCTATCCCTGAACTTTTTGCTCAAGCTAATTCTCCACTATTTGAGCCACAACTCTACTTTTAACATATTTGGATAACTGATTAGATAAGATGTCTCATGGCCTGTCCTACTCTGGTTGGCTTTGAACCTCAGATCTCAATTCCCTTGAGTAGGATTATTAGTACTGGTACCTGACTTATGAGTTAAATATTACAGGGTCAAGGAAGTAAGTATTCAGTGACACAACTAGTATTCAAATACAAGTCTTTATTTACTATGCTATTGATTTTTAAGTTGTAAAGAAATACGTTCTACTGGAATATCTATTTTTATATTTCAATCTCTGAACCACATTGCCTACATGCATAGTCTCTTTCTTACTTAATAGTTGTTAGAGTTGTGAATAGTTTTCTTAACCTCTCTATTTCTAGTTTATACCACGAAGGGAATAGTTCTTACTTGGGCTTGATTATTGATTTAATTCAGGTAAGGTCCTGAGTGAGGGATTTCATTAAGAACTTAAATTGAAGTTGTTACTGTAATGAAACATTAGTATTGGGTATTTTTCGCCAGTATTGGTGGTGATTTCATATTCAATGACAAAAGGCCTACTACCAAGCAAGTGAGTTTATATTATTTACTGTAGTTACTAAGCAAAAGTGCCACAACATGATATTTTAGAATCATGAAGCATAAGAACTGAGAAGAAGCAAGGCATTAAAATTTATCTTAGCTCAGAAATCCCTTTTTATGTTATTAATGAGAAATGATAACTCTGGAATTGTGGACTGTTGGAGAGAATATACAGTAGAATTCAGGAACCTGAGACCTATCAATGGTCTAAAATTGCCTAGTCGGTTAAAAAGAAGTAGAATAAAATCTCTTCCAGTAAGCTCTTCTTGCTTCCCACTCCTTATACTTTATTGACAGTGAGTTTGTTTGTGATGTTATTGCTCTCACTTAGGTTTTTTTTTTAATCTTTCTTGCCAAACATCACTGTCTGATTGCCACATTGATTGTGAGTTCTATAATCCATACTTCTAGAATATGTACTCTGATAGAACCTAGTCCACTATCCCCTTGGGTCTGTTAAAACTGAGTATTAATTGAATTAAATGATTGTCTTCATAATCACATTTTTCCTAATGGAGATAATGCAGTAATAATTGACAATCTTTGGAGAGAATATTAAAGTACTAAGCACTTAATCCTAGGCCAGAGAATATTTTTGCTTAATGTAACTCAACTCATTTAGTCCTGAGAAGAAACTGAGGCATAGAGAAATAAGCAATGTGAGTTACATGGTCTATATGTGACAGAACATGAAACATTCATGAAGTTGCTTAGAAAACTTTCTTGTAGGTATACTTTTTATTGCTTAAGAATTGCTTGGTCTGGGAATATGATCTAAATGGTAGAGTGCTTGTCTAGCACGCACGAAGCCCGGTTTTCAATTCCTCAGTTCTGCATGCACAGAAAAAGCTGCAAATGGTGCTGTGGCTTAAGTGGTAGAGCACTAGTCTTGAAAGCTCAAGGACAGAATCCAGGCTCTGAGGACTGGCAAAAAAAAAAAAAAAAAAAAAAAAAGAAAAAGAAAAAAAGAATTGCCTGAAATGAAGGCCAAATCAGACGTTTTGTAAAAAAAAGCTACAGAAAATATATGCTTTCATTATATACTGTAATAGCTGTAAAGTAAAAGAAATCATTTCCTACTTGGCAAAGCATAAATTGCTGTTGAAATAATTTGGAGATGATGGCACAGTCAGTATAACCATAGACTTTATCCTTGTGTTGAATTATATCTTTATGCTTTCCTTTTACAATTATAGAAGTCAAAAATAATACTCATGTAATTTAAAGAGGTTAAGCATTTTCTGGTCTTTTAGTTAGGACCACACAATTTAATAGCAGTTAAAATACTAGCAAGAAAATATATACATTGCCACCTAGCAAAGGGATTTTTTTTTTGCTTATTTAGTATCACAGTGTTAAAATGTATGTACATTTGACAATATCACTTTAGTGTTTAAAATGCAGAAGGTCTGTAGAAAAGCTTGTTTTTTTTTTTCTTAAGATTAGGCTTTTGAGTGACAACATTGAGAACCAGTTTTCTTGTCCTAAATCTTTTTCCTCTGTTTTACCTCAATATCAATCAAAACTATCTTATTGTGCAGTTCACATCATGGTCTGAAAGAAATACCACACCACTTCATGTGAAACCACCAAAGGAGCATTATGAGTTTTAAAATATATCTGCTTCAGAGACTCCATCGTCATTCACTCGGGGCCTTTTCTTTTTTTTTTTTTTTATTGTTCAATGCATTTTTTTTTATTGTAATTAGTAAAAGGGTTACATGATATTTGTCGGGGCCTTTTTTGTTCCAAGATTTAAACATTCACTGTGCCACTCTGATGCTATTTTGGGTGAATGTTGGATATGGTTCTCAAAAAACTAGTTTTGGCTGCATAATATTGCAGCATATTTCATTTACAATCACTACTAAAGTCTCTGCCTCAAATGACAAGTTTTCTTTCTTTTGCAGGGGTGGCTGAGTACACTTTGGAGATTTCCATCATGGGGATTAGTGAATGAGTGAGGGCTCAAGAAACTCACGAAGTAAACATTCATCTAAATACTTAGTGTTTTTCTGGTTTCATCTCTCATCCAAAATATTTTCTATTCCTAAATTAAAATAATTTTGAAATAAATCTTGTTTTTTTAATCACATATGCTTATGGAGTGCTAATCATAGAAAACTGGCTTTTTTTCTTCCTTTTCTTTCTAGGATTTTGGATTATTTATAGGAGATATTAAAATAGCTGAATTTTGGTTGATAGAGGAATTGTGATGTCTGAAATACTGTACTCTGGTAGTGTTTTACTTTGTGCACTGTAACAAATACCCTAGACAAAAATTGGTAGTTTAATAGAGACTCCCTCTTCACAATTTTAGATGACAGTTTGAAATCTAGATGTAAAGTTTGATCAAGCTCAGTGTCTGCTGAGGGCCGGTCTTGTTACATCACTGTGTTCTCATGTGGTCAATGGGGATGGACGGTAAAAGTCCTGGTGCCTGGAACCTTTTCATAGAGGTCCTAATCTCACTCACAAGTGAGGAACTCTCCTGCCTTATTCACTTTCTAAAGTCCCTGCTCGTTGATACTGTTGCCTTGGAGATTTAAGTTTCAGCATGAATTTGGAAGGGAGACATCCAAACTAAATGGCAACTGCTTTTGGATAAATGTCTTTCTATGATGTAAATAGCAAGTGAAGGATGATAAATATTTTGAGTAGAGTATTAGTTTTATTACGAACCTTATGTAAACATGTACTTAAAACAGAAGTTGCAACTTCAGAAAGCATCCTGAAAGTTATGGTTAAAACCTGGGGGTGATACTGAACCCTTCAGAACATGGATTGCCTATGTCCCCAACCCAGGAACCTTTTGAGGAGACTAATTCTTCTCACTTTCTTACTGGCTTAATACTATTGTTGTCTGCCACTTCTTGGGATAATATTAGGAATTAACTTTCATTAGAGAATTGTTCTTTTCTCCCAAAGCTTTTAGATCTTAAAATTTAACATATCTGTATGTAGGATGTCTCCAAATAAAACATGCTGGTTTGGGCAGAAGTAATAACAATTGTTTAAATGTACTATTATTATCTACCATAATTGAATATATCATTCATTATGGGAGGTATTCCACATTAAAAAAATAAGTCAAAAAGTATGAACCATGATCTTAGCAGAAAACTACTGATACTGTTGGACTTGCATATCATCTTCTGTCTTCATTATATTTATGCTTTATTATAAAGGAGTTGTATAGATTTACAAAACTCAATATCAGAAAAAGCAGTGCACAAATATGTAAGACTGCAAGGAAGTACATTAAATTTTAATAAGGCTTTGTGAGGTCGAATTATGGGCAACAGTTTCCGCTTTCTGTAATCCACATGTAAACTAAATAATATACAAAAATAAATGTTGGCTTTTGAGTTTTTTGATGAATCCACTGACAAGTGGGTCTGATTTTTTTTTTTTTAATGGTTATCCTTTTAAAATCAACAAAACTAGTAGTGCTGGGTGCTGAAAGCTCATCCCTGAATCCTAGCTAGTCAGGAGGCTGAAATCCCAGGATTGTGGTTCAAAACTAGCCAGGGCAGGAAAATATGATATGCCCTTGTCTCTAGTTAGCCAGCAAAAACCTGGGACTGGAGCTGTAGCACCAATCTTGAGTGAAAAAGTTAAGGAGCCAACATCAAGGTTCTGAGTTCGAACCCAAAGGTGGCATGCCCACAAAAGCTACTCCAAGAATCAAAAAACACTGTTGCTAGGCATGTTGGCAGTGTTAATCCTAACATTGGAACAATTGATGCAGCCAACCTGGGCCATACATTGAGACCTTTTTCAAGAAAAGTAGTTTAAAATGGAGCAGTATATTCATTTTTTTGCAGTTGTGTAACTTTAATTTTGTTCATTTAAGCTTAAACTTAATTTCTATGTTTAAAGTAGTTCTTTTCACATTGGGTAAAAGTATCCAGTAAATAATTATTAGTTTGAAATGGATGCTAGTATTTTCAATATATATATATGATATGACTAGGAAATACCACCATGAAAACAATCAACAGCAACCAAATATACACATTTTCCAATTAGTTAAAATCAAATGATAGGGAACGCATCTGATACTCTCCTCAGTTATGTTTTCTTCTTTTCCTTTCACACAGAACTTATAATCACTTGCCCCCCATTTTTCTCCAAGTAGTATATGTTAGTATGAACAGCATTCATTTGATTTTGAATTTTATTATGTAGTCAGGTGCTGTTTGTATTCTGTTACTTTCCTTCTCAGTGGGGATTTTTTGATTCATAAATCTTCATGCATCTGTTTAGTTTTTTTGGAGGTTGGAGTATAGTTATTTTCATTTGTAGAAACTATGTAAATTATTCTACAAATGAAAACTGAAGAGTCTGTTGTATCTGATCAACACTTGAAGGATGGACCAAATGTGTGTGTGTGTTTTCCAGTTTTGAGGCTTGAACTCAGGACCTGGGCACTATCTTTGAGCTTTTGCAAAGCTACCTCTACCCTTGAGCCACAGCACCACTTCCGGCTTTTTCTGTGTAAGTGGTACTAAGGACTTGAGGTTTTGTGTAAGCACTCTACCACTAGGCCACACTCTTTGTCCTGCATGTTTATCTTTGAAGCTCTATAATTTCTTTGTATTGTGTTACAACTTCCTTTTGCTGTTTGAGGTAGATGGTGGTGATGGTGGTGGTGTGTGTATGTCCTGGAGCTTGAACTCAATCAAGGGCTGGACACTGTCCCTTAACTTTTTGTTCAAAGCACTATACCACTTGAGCCACTGCTGGCTTTTTGGTTGGTTAATTGGAAATAAAAGTCTCTGGTACTTTTCTGTTTGAGCTTCAAATTGTAATCCTCACATCTCAGCCTTCTGAGTAGGTAGGCTTAACAAGTGTGAGCTATCAGTGCTTAGCTGGTAGATGATTTTTCATAGAATCATTGGATGGAGGAACTCAGTATTCTTGATGTATTAATGTTTTTACTTAACATTTCTAACTTACACAAAGATTATTTACTTATTAGAATTTTATAATTGATGTAATCATACAGGATTAGCCTCCCACGTTCACAGATCAAATGCTTTCCAGACATTCTCACATAGGAAGAGCACTCAGATATTTGTCAAAAATATGCTCTTTGAGATCTTTAAATCTTGAGAATGGCATGAGATCATCAAGAGAGTGAAAGTGGTAAGAGGGAAAAACAGTACAACTTCAGGACTTTAGGAACAGCAGCAAGTCAGAGCATGTGTCAAAAATGTCCTGGGAGTCTCTACCCTAGATCTCAAATCAGTCAGGAGCTGTTGAGCCTCTGATTCTATGCTTGTTAAAATGTTCTTACATGGTGATTCTTAATATCAGTTAGGACCAATAAGCATTGCCCAATTCATCTCTGCAGCTGAAGCCCAAAGTTCAGAAACAGAGGTCAACCAGCTTGGGTTTGGACACGTGCAGTCATTAGGTGTGTGATTGTGTAGTTACCCTAGACCACTCCTCAGTAATAAGGGCAGACACATCCCAATAGAATGCTTATAAAATAATTATGGTTGTACAGTTATCCTACTGCTTAAATCAACTAACCATGAAGAGAAGGACTGAGGTCAGTAAAACAAAAGTCTGGTATTTTATTAGTATTTTTTAAAGGTAACTACCCATGAATTGTCTATTTTAAACCTTTAATGTCTCTATGAGGAATTATTTCCAATGGACAGTATATCTCCTGCTTAAAAAATAAATCTGTTTTACTCTGTATTTTAGTTTCAAAGGAATATGAAGATAGCACTTGAGTCTTTCATAAAGAATGGTAGTTTAAAGCTGGATCAATCTAGATTAAGACAAAAGAAATATATTTTCAGTCTGACAAGTTGTCTAAGGCCACTGAAAATTGATAATACACTGGTGAAGAGAAATATGCACTGTGAGGAAAGTATATGGGAACACCACAGACTGTATGTGTTTGGGGGGGGGGGGGGTGGAAGGGGGAAGGGCTGGTTCCTGAGCTTGCATCAGGGCTTGGATGCTGTCTCTGAACTTCTGTGTTCAAGACCTGCACTCTACAACTTGAGCTACACCTCCACTTTCAGCTTTTTGTAAGTTAAGTGGAGATGAGTCTCACAGACTTTCCTGCCAAGGATGACTTCAAACCGTAATCCTTAGATCTCATCATCCTGAGTAGCTAGGATTGCAGGTGTGAGCACCTGATTCAGATCTTTTTCAAATAAGGAAGAAAAAGAGGTTGAAAGTACATGTCAAAGTGATATAATGATATACTGTGGCAGTTCACCTGGGAAAGGAAAAGGTAAAATTGACTTGGCTCCCGTAGGTTAAAGTACTCAAGAGGCTGAGCTAGGAGGATCATGAGTTTGAGGACATCTTATGCTACATAGTGAATCACCAAAATATGTGAATTGGGGTACGAGGAGGAGTGAAATAGAATCAGTGACTGAAAAGTAGGATGCTGGGATTTAAATTATGAAGGAATTGCAATAACTGGTAATGACTAGTTATAGGACAATGAGAATCAGTAGCTAAGATAGATGAAATGCAAGATCCTTGTAGATGAAGAAAGAAGAGTTAAGAACACCAGCACTGAAAAGGAGTATCTTTGTAGATATTAAAAGCTACTAAGGATTATAGCAGAGGCAGCTTTACTTCTATTAATGTTAACTATCAGTAATAATAATTCCAATACTATTAATATTTAACATGCTCTTATTTAGGTTTATTTCTATTTACTCGGTGTAATTTTGTTTTAAGGAAAATGTATTTTTTTTATGGTTTGACAGAAAGTAATTATTTTAGCTAATTGAGTTTCAACTTAAAGAGTTTCTCTGTGTGTAATGTGTGTATGTGTAGTTGCTTAATGTTTGGTTAATTTAATTCAAGTAAAACTACTTAGTGTGTAGTATAACACTATATTAATAAAGATAAGAACATGTATATAATCACTCATCATTCTTCTGGTGTTATTGTTTAGCATTAAGCAAGTATATTGCTCAAACAAGCCAAGAAAATCAATATTCTATTACACCAATAGTAAACTTTTCTGTATTTGTATCACATAAGAATTTCATTTATGCCATACTTTTATAAGATACAGTTTTTAACATTTAAGATCATTTGAAGTTCATATTTACAGTTGCACTTTTTCTCTCGTTATGTTGATACAGACAGATATTGTAGGATTAAATTTATTTGCTATTTATTTAATAGCCAGTTTCACTTACCATGACCTTTCTTTGATATAAATGAAATAGAACTTCAGTAGATTCTTTTATCAATAGGATTCAATTGTCTAGGTGATGATTTAATGGGAGAATAATGTCAGGAGAATTGTGTTGGAAGAGTTATTTTAAGACCAAAAGAAAGTTTTATGCAAAAAACACACAGAAGCCAAAATTTCATTAGCATGTGCTTAGTAGTAAGCAGCAGTCCTCTTTCTTCTCATTCCTCTTATGCTCAAGTAATCATAAACGTAAGTGATGTGGATCATAAATATGCCTCATGTCTACAGAATAAAAAAGAACATTATGCTTAGAGAAAGCTTTAGTTATGTTTTAGGAAATTTGCAGAAAGACAGCCGCTGCCAATAAGAGAGGGGAGACACAATGTTTGACCCTCCCACCTTGTTCTCGTTCATAAAATCTGAAATATCGGTGGGAAAATTGTGTTGAAATGCATGGGAATGGCTTTATTGCCTTGATCTGGACGTTCATAAAATAAAAATATTACTGTGCTATAATATAAAATGTGTTATTTTATGTTCATCGTAAAATAGGTTAACAATTTAGGATTTGTTCCTTGTTTTTCCTCCACAGCTTACAGTCAGCATTTATGAAATGTCAAAGGCATGGAAAGTTTCACTGTTTGTGGCGATTATTGCTGAAGCCTTTATCTGGCATCAGTTCTAGAGTGGTATCATTTGTTTTATTTTAAAATGCTGGATTTAAAGACTCAGGGGTAAGGAGCTGAATTCATTTGAATGTAAAAAGAAAGCCTTGAGTTAGTTTCCTCAGCTGGAAATCTATAGGTTATTTTCTTGTATTTGAAATTGCTGTTAAAAAAAATCCAACTAAATAGCTGGAAAGTCCTTGAGACTTTTTTTTCTTTTCTTTTTTTGGGGGGGCTTGGACTCTGGGCCTGAACACTGTCCCTGACCACTCACTCTACCTCTGAGCCAGTTTTCTAGTAGTTAATTGGAGATAAGAATCTCACCAACTTTAGTGCCCAGGCTGGCTTTGAACCATGATTCTTAGATCTCAGCCTCCTCAGTAGCTAAGATACAGACATGAGCCACCGCTTCCAGCGAGAAAGTCATTTTTATGTATTTTTAACTTAAATTTTAGTTACTTATAAGATAAATGCCCACTGTTCTTCTGTTTTGCTTTTCAGTAGCATAACAAATTACTGATGATTAGCTGAGTGTTTAAATTATTTACTGTCACATAAGAAAACCATCTTGGAAAAGTACTTCCTTATATTCAAATGACCAAGCTCCAAAAGGATGAAGTTTGGATTACAATTCTTTCTTTCTTTTTTCTTTTTTCTTTTTCTTTTTCTTTCTTTCTTTTTTTTTTTTTTTTTGCCAGTCCTGAGGCTTGAACTAAGGGCCTGAGTCCTGTCCTTGGACTTTTACAAGGGTAGCTCTACCACGTGACCTATATCACCAATTCCAGCTTTTTCTCTGTATGTGGTACCAAGAAATCGAACCCAGAGCTTTGTGCATGCAATAATGCCTTGACAGCTTAGCTGAGTCATAGCATCCTAAAATTAAAAAAAGTACCAAAGGCATGACAGCAGTTATTTTGATCATAGGCTAATTAGGCATTAATCCATCGAGATGTCTTATTTAAGAGGAACGAGTAGGCAATTTTAACTTATATGTCCCTGAGGTAAGAACCAGATGCCAGGTATAGATCCCTTAATAGCTAGTTGCAAGGTTCATGGGCTCAGAGTGAGAAGGATAGGACTAGTGGGCGGGTTGATGGTTTCGCAGAGAATGGTAGATTGAGATAAGAAGTAGAAAGGGATAGTCATGTGGACTAGAGTGAGATTAATAGCATGGTGTATGTACTTATCATGGAAAAATCTAGTCTTTAGGCATTAATGTTTAATAATTTTCATGTTGTTGTGTATTTAATGTGGTAGTAGAATTTTGTGTCTTATGGTCTTTTATATTTAATACCACTAGGCCACACTCCTGACCTGGGAATACAGTTCTTTATGAGACAAAACTTGCAAATCTCAAAATTTGACTTTCACTGTTTTCAATTATAAAAGCAAAGCCACAGGTCAGCTCAGATTCCAGGGTGGAGAATAGATTCCAGTTTTTGATGAGAGGAAGCATGCTTGTGCAGGAGGAGAAAGAACTGATGGCTCTGCTTTCATTAAGCATTGCCAATGTTCTAGGATGCTAAGATTTATCACTGAGTTCTGGGATGAAAGATTCAGATAGAGTTAATACAAAGACTTAGTCCCTATCTTTGTAGAGAAAAATGAAAAAATAATCTTCTGGTAATATAGCAGATTCAACTATAGAGCATACTCAGTAATTTTCAGATAACCTAAGAAGATTCTAACTTAAAGAATGTTAGGTATTGATATATCGGATATATTTGTATTTGGTTATTTGAAATTGGATAGGGAAGGGGGGAAAACAAGATGAGGGGTGGGGGTGGGGGGGACCAAGACATGTGAAAAGGTATCAATGTATGGGAATTAATACACCATCCATCTGGCAAATATCATGTAACCCTTCTATTAATTACAATAAAAATATATGAAAAAAGAATGTTAGGTATACAATAATGCTTCTCTCTCTCCCTTCCTTCTTCCCTTTCTTCCTCCCTCTCCCCCTCTTTCCCTGCTTGCCTGCCTGCCTCCCTGCCTTCCTCTCTCTCTTTTCTTCTCTCTCTCTCTTCCTTCCTTCCTCCCTCCCTCCCTCCCTTCCTTCTTTCCTTCTTCCCTTCCTTCCTTCCTCCTGTCTTTCTTTTCTTCTTTCTTTCTTTGCAATTCTTTGGAGGTTTTTGCATGTGTCATGCAACCTATAAGCTTTAAATACTAGACACTTGTTCTTAATTATGTACATAGGTAGGTAGAAAATAGGAACAGAGACAACTGCATCTTTATACTTTTTATAAAATAAAGATAAAAATTCATTGTTAAACTTTTATAAAATTCTATTAAAATATATAAACTCAAAAAACAACAGATTGTTATAGGCAATGATTGTGAGTGAATGACACAAAGCTGAAAATTAACAGAAAATATTTGTAAAATCTGGAGACCCAGCAGAAAACAATACAAGTCTTCTTTTTAATGACCCTCTAAATATGTAGAGAGCATAAAATGCTCACAGTAAAAACAGTTTCCCTGGAAGTCAGGCTCACAATAAAAAAAAACAACAACAGACATTCTAGGTAGTCATATCTAAAGCTATCCTTATCTGGTAACTGTCAGTGTGGAGACACAGACATTTCTCAGAACATCTAGAACAGCACTCCAGACAGTATGACATAGCCCTACCACCAGAAATGCAAATAGGAAGTGGAATAAAACATTAATAACTGGATCCTGGTGGCTCACAACTGTAACCCTAACTATTCAGGAGGCTGAGCTGAGGATTTCAGTTAAAAACTGGACCAGGCAGGAAAATCCATGAGACTTTTATTTCCAATTAAGCTTCACAAAAATAGGGCTGTGGGTTAAGTGATGGAATACTAGTCTTAAGCAAAATTGCTCACGGACACTGCCCATACCCCAAGTTTAATCCTGAAGATAAGCATAAAAAACAAAAAATATATATCTTGGCCGATACCATGATGAGCTTCTATTAAATGCTGACAGGGAAAGGATGCAGCAAGGGGCATCATACAAAAAATTCTGGTGAAGAAAACCAATCGTGCTCATGGCAGTGTTTCAACGCTGAGTCTTCTTAAACTGCAAAATTCTGGCTTACAGACTAGTACAGGCTGTTCTTGGCAACATGATCATCAAGAAAGATTCAGAAAACAGAACAAGCTATTAGTGAATAATCTATTATAAAACTCTTCTGTGGTGTTCCTTGTAATAGTTCTCAAAGTATTTTGAAAAAAAAAATTGATGGTAGATAGTATGTTAGATACAAAGAGTTTATGGAGTGAATTGGGATAGTGCCTAGTTTGAAAGCCTCATTGTAGAAGAGCCAGATTCTCTTATAATATCTTTACAAGCCAAGCTTCTAGAGTAACAGCCAGAGAGATGTCCACTGGTGAGTTGTTTGGCTTAGGAATGCCCAAATGTTTTGTTTTGTAGGTATTTATACCTCTCTTAGACAACATGTGTATTCCTATGGAAGGAGTTAGTTTTTAACCATGAGCAATACTGCCTAAGTACTAGATGGCATTATGTATTTATCATGTCTCCAAGGGACCCAGTCTAGATTACCTTGGAGTCAATTGCTTATGCACAAAAGGATGCATGATGCCTTATATTAACAGTAATACCAGTCCTATTGTTTAATTGACACTGGGCTTAAAGAAGGAAGTTTTGTTGACTCCAAACTAGATTACAGTTGGAAAAACCTAAATTAAAAGAAAACCTGAAACTAATATTGTCAATAAAACTTATATGCAGTCCCAAACTGCAGCTAATGACATGAACTAAAATTCAGAACCCCAGATTATTAGAGCTCACTACAAACCTTGGGGCACCCCACTCTTCTTCAGGTCCTCTCTCTTCTGGCTCTAAGACATTGACCCATAAGGCAACCAAGACATTAATGGTGTTGTTATAGGTCATTAAGGGTTAATTTTTAATATATACCTATCTTACAGAACACAGTTGTTCTTTTTTTTTTTTGCCAGTCTTGGGCTTGAGCTCAGGGCCTGAGTGCTGTCCTTGGGCTTTCTCAAGACTAAAGCTCTACCACTTGAGCCACAGCACCACTTCTGGCTTTTTTCTATGTATGTGGTACCAAGGAATCAAACACGGATCTTTGTGCATGCTAGGCAAGTACTCTACCACTAGGCCAAACGAGAAAAGGAGCAATCTTCTGAGGGGATAAAGAAAATATTATCACATTGCTGAAATTTCCTTCTATTTATTTGGTAGTTCTGATTCTCACCGATTTCCTTCCAATCTGGATGGAAATAATACGCCCTCTAAACCACTCATCTTTTCTTCTGTCTTATTCCTTAGCAGTAAAGGCACTTTGCAGCAATTTCAGTCGCTTAGTAGTTACATATATGGTTTGTTTACAGAACAATAACAGGATAATGAAGTAGAACATACTATCATTGCATAATTGAGAACACATATGAAGTTTTTGTTAGCAGTCGTGTCCCAATACATCTCAGCTATTGAACCCCTTCCTCCTTGTTGTCCCTCTTTATAAGCAGATGAGCTTAAATGTACTGAAGGCCATGCTTCCTGAGCATTCAATTTAATTTCATTATGTGCATCCACCCATGTAAAGATGACCTAGATTATTTGCTGGCTGTTGGTGACTTATGCTTGTAATTCTAGTTAATAAGGAGGCTGAGATCTGAGGATAATCGTTCAAAACCAATTCAGGCAGGAAAGCCCTGAGACCCTCATGTCCAATTAAACCACCCAGAAGCTACAGGTAAAGGATCAAATGGTAGAGTGCTAGCCATTAGGGAAAAAACTAAGGGAAGACACTCAGGCCATCTGTTCAATGTTCAAGTCCCAGTATGGGCACATGCACATACCCCCCAAATGAACAAATAAAAATATCTATCTATCTCAAGGCATAGAATTTTTCTCTGTCTTTCTGCTCATTTCTCAATATTGTGTATTTGTGTTTATAGCTACATACTATCCCCATATGACCCATGACCAGAGAGAGAGAGAGAGCGAGAGAGAGAAAGAGAGAGAGAGAGAGAGAGAGAGAGAGAGAGAGAGAGAGAGAGAGAGAGAGAGAGAGAGAGAGAGAGAGGAACATAAACAAAGTCATGGAGAGAAACAGAGAGACAGAGACAGCAATAGAGACAGAGAGAGATACAGAGACTGAGGCAGAGACAGAGAGAGGAAGAGAGGAGAGTCATCTTTGAACATGAAAATCAGTGATACATTTGGAAGATAATCACATAATAAATAGTGTGGTCACTGTCACATGGTGGGGTTCCACATGGTAGGAGGGGATTTGGGGGAACATGTGAATGCACACCAAAGATCATACACAAATATCATTGTTGTGTGAAGGAAAGGCATATGAAAATATCAGTGCTGTTAGAGAATGTGTCTTTTTCTATTATAATCCAAGGCCCTAGCCTGCATTCAAATTCAGCATTATGAAAGGACAAAATAGTGGTAAAATTCTGGATGTCTTACAAAAACAATGCCAGGGGCAGAACTAAAGTGATTGAATTATGGTTTCGGCAATATAATGTGATATAATCACCCTAGCAATGGACAGAGGTATGGTGGTTTTTCTTTTCTTTTCTTTTCTTTTTTGTCATGGGGCTTGAACTCTGAGCCTGGGTGCTGTCCCTGAGCTCTTCAGCTCAAGGCTACCACCCTACCCATCGAGTCACAGCACCACTTCTCATTTTCTTTTTTTTAAATATTTTTTTATTGTAATTAATAAAAGGGTTACATGATATTTGCCAGATAGAAGGTGCATTAATTCACGTACATTGATACCCTTTCACATGTCTTGGTACCCATTACCCTCCCCCCTCCCCCTACCCCCCCACCTGTCTTGGTTTTCCCCCCTTCCCTATCAAATTTCAAATAACCAAATACAAATAAATTCAATATATCAGATAACAAAGTGAGATACTGTAACAATATGAGATACCCAAGGGACAGCAAAGGAGATGAGAGACAACATAGTACATTAAGGACAACAATCATTTGTTATATGGCTTTTATTTCAATATCCTGGAGGTCCTTTCAATTAGCTTCATACTATATGGCCTTATGTATCAAGATTTTGCTCTATTGCAGATCTCTGCTAGTAGAGCCCAAGGTTTCTACTGATTATGACAAATGAGGGAAACCATTGAGCCTAAGTTCCTTTGAGTCTGGCTTATTTCACTTAATATGATTTTTTCTAAGTCTTTCCATTTCTTAACAAATGGGGCGATGTCATTCTTTCTGACAGCAGCATAGAATTCCATTGTGTATAAATACTACATCTTGTTGATCCACTCATCAACTGAGGGACATCTAGGTTGGTTCCATATCTTTGCTATGGTGAATAGTGCTGCAATGAACATTGTTGTGCTAGTGGATTTACCACTTCCCATTTTCTAGTGGATAGTTGGAGATGAGTCTCATGGTCTTTAGTGCCTGGGCTGGCTTTGAACCGTGATTCTCAGATCTCAGCCTCCTGAGTAGTTAGGATTACGGGCATGAGCCACCACGCCTAGCTAGGCATAGTTTTCTAAATTGTACACCAATTTAAGGAATGTATCTGTTGTGGTTTCTCAGATTTCATACATAAATGCATAAATATAGTTGCATCATGAAAACCCCATACTTCTCATCACATCTTGGAAGTTGTCTTATAATTCTTCCTTACTTGAAATATATTTGCATGAACTTTTAGATGAAAACATTCATATACTTTTTCATCTTAATCTGAATTGCTCTGACATGAGAAAGAGATTGATATTTAGGCCTTATTAACTGTCTACTACTGTTTATTACATAATATTCCATCTTTTCTCCACTGGTTGATCAATATCTTCCCTCCTACTTGTTTGGTGTGATTTACTCCTTGCTGTACATGTGCTTGCAGGACACAATTAGTATTTCATCTGTTAAAATCTTTTCCTTCCTGAAATTGAAGAGAATAGCACTTGGAAACAGCCCTCTAAGACAATGGAAATTCGCTAGCTTTCATCATCTACTATTTTCCAAGAACAGGCAATTTGTAATTTGTAACTCTTAATTACAAAGACTTTTAAATGACCTTGAAGTTCTTTTATACTCTGATCATCGATGGGGGTTGTGATGTAGTGAGGGTGATGTATTTTGTGTGTGTGTGTGTGACATAAAGAGCTCAGGTTAAGACTTGTAATAAGCCAACCACGTCTCTGGTAATTTGGCACCAAGCAGCACTAGCCTAGGAAAAAATAGTGATTTATCCAGGTAGGGTACTCTACAGCATCTTCCATATTCTGAATATCCTTTTTTCTTTTCCTGTTTTTTTTTGGGGGGGGGGAGTTGGTTGTGGGACTTGAACTCTGAGCCTGGCCATTTCCTTGAGCCCTTCAAGGCTACTACCCTAACTCTTGGAGCCACAGTGCCACTTCCAGTTTTCTGGTGGTTAACTGGAGATAAATCATGGTCTTTCATGCCTGGCTAGCTTTGAACTGTGATCCTCAGATCTCAGCCTCATAAGCAGCTAGAAAGCTAGGATTACAGGCTTGTGCCACCACAGCCTTGCCTACTTTTTTAACTAGCAATTTTTTATGGCATAAAGCATGGGGTATAGAAGGAAAAATCTTCCTGTAGGGATTTTGCCCTTTATTGCTAATTTTATATTTTATATAATTTATGACATATACAGAAATCCCTTATTAATATACTCTTCCCTTATTTTCAATTGACTCCTAATTGTACATCTTTGTTGGATATGTGAAGCTTGGATTCATGCGTACTTTATGTAGTGATCAAATCCAAATAACAATATATGTACCACCTTATTGGCTTGTTTGGGTAAGAACATTCCACAGACTCTATTTAAAAATGCATATATATATAGGCATTGGAGACTCATGCCTGTAATCCTAGCTACTCAGGAGGCTAAGATCTGAAGATAATGGAGGAAAGTCCATGAGACTCCTATCTCCAATTAATTACATATGAAACTGGATGTAGTGCTGTGGCTTAAGTGGTAGAGTGCTAGTCTTGAGCAGAAAAACCCTCAGGAGCAGTGCCCAGGCCCTGAGCTCAAGCCCCAGGATCAGCAGATAGGAAAAGAAAACAAAAAACAAAATCTTTGTAGTAGATAGTTGTCAGCTTTTCAAGAACATTCTTTTTTTTTAATGAAAGAAGTCTATATTTTTAATATGGCAAAATAGACAGAGCCTTTTCAAGCAAAGGTGAGATTTTTCTGGGATCTCTGTCCTAGCATATTGTAGATAAAAAAATATAACTTGACTTATAAATCTATTTACAGTGTTTTCCTGTATACTCACAATGAAAATTGTAGACATGGAATTTATACTTCAATCTGGATAGTGAGTATTACTTTAGGGACTTAGACACAGCTAAGAATTTGGTAAATGTGATAAAATAAAATCTTGGAATTGTACCACTAAAGTTTTCTTCAGACCTTACTCTTGTGTTTGGATGTAATTATGGAGCCTCGTTTTTTTTTCTATTCAAATTAGGTTTATTGAATGAATTGAATGGTTTGGTGAATATTATAGCTACATTATAAACCAAAAAAACATAAAAATAAATAAATGTACAAACCGTCACACATTTACAGCATCACATATCTCCCTTTGTTCTTCAACCTATGAGTATTAAAACTTACATTCATATGTCTGTATGATTTCTTTTTTTTAAATTTTTTTTATTGTAATTAGTAAAAGGGTTACATGATATTTGCCAGATAGAAGGTGCATTAATTCACATACATTGATACCCTTTCACATGTCTTGGTACCCATTTCCCTCCCTCCCCCACACCCCCCACCCATCTTGGTTTTCCTCCCTTCCCTATCAAATTTCAAATATCCAAATACAAATAAATTCAATATATCAGATAACAAAGTGAGATACTATACCAATATGAGATAACCAAGGGACAGCAAAGGAGATGAGAGACAACATAATACATTAAGGACAACAATCATTCGTTATATGGCTTTTGTTTCAATATCCTGGAGGTCCTTTCAATTAACTTCCCATTATATGGCCTTATGTATCAAGATTTTGCTCTATTGCAAATCTCTGCTAATAGAGCGCAAGGTTTCTACTGATTATGACGAATGAGGGAAACCATTGAGCCTAAGTTCCTTTGAGTCTGGCTTACTTCACTTAATATGATTTTTTCTAAGTCTTTCCATTTCCTAACAAATGGGGCGATGTCATTCTTCTGACAGCAGCACAGAATTCCATTGTGTACAAATACCACAACTTGTTGATCCACTCATCAACTGAGGGACATCTAGGTTGGTTCCATATCTTTGCTATGGTGAATAGTGCTGCAATGAACATTGTTGTGCTAGTGGGTTTAGTATGTCCTTGTTTCTGGATGGTTGGGTAAATGCCAAGTAGTGGAATTGCTGGGTCATAGGGGAGTTCTATGTTTAGCCTTTTGAGGCACTGCCACACTGCTTTCCATAGTGGTTGAACGAGTTTGCACTCCCACCAACAGTGTAGTAGTGATCCCTCCTGGCCACATCCCCTCCAGCATCTGTTGTCATTCGTTTTCCTGATCCTGGCCATTCTAACTGGAGTGAGGTGGAATCTTAGAGTTGTTTTGATTTGCATTTCTTTTATGACCAGAGATGTTGAGCATTTCTTCATGTGTCTATAGGCCATTTTTGTTTCTTCTTCAGAGAAGACTCTCTTTAAGTCTTTGGCCCATTTTTTAATGGGATGGTTGTTACTTTGGAGGTTAGTTTTGGAGTGATTCAATTTTTTGAGTTGTTGATATATTTTAGATATGAGGCTTTGTCCGTTGTTTGGTTGGTGAAGATCTTCTCCCACTCTGTAGGCTTCCTCATTAGTTTACTAGCTATGTCCTTTGCCATACAAAAGCTCTGCAGTTTAATGCAGTTCCACTTAGCCAGCCTTTCTCTGATTTGTTGTGATTCTTGGTCCTTATTAAGAAAGTTCGACCTGTGCCAAGGAGGCCTAGTGTATCTCCTATTCCTTCCTGTAAAGTTTTCAGTGTGTCAGCTTTTATCTCCAGGTCTTTGATCCATTTGGAGTTAATTCTAGTGCAAGGTGACAAAGAAGGATCCAGCTTTAGTTTTCTGCAGGTGCTTAACCAGTTCTGCCAGCACAACTTGTTGAATAGGCTGTCTTTCTTCCATTCTATTTTTTTGGCTCCCTTGTCAAAGATTAGGTGGCCATAGGTCTGTGGTTTAATATCTGGAGCCTGAGTTTTTTAATCTATACTATAATCCTAAACCTTAGTTCATTCTAGATGATGAACATGGTGTTATTTGATTTGGGATCTGGCTGAAAATCTGGATGTTGTGTCAGTTCTAAGGACCTTAATGGTAAATCATATTAACTGCCCTTTACTTTAGACTAGAAACTCAGACATAGACATGAGACCTGTCCTTGGGCCTAATCTTGGGCATGCAAACTGATCATGAAACTTGGATGTGTCATGATCTAATTTCTTGGGCATGACCTAAATCTGAAACTTGGGCCCATACCCTTATTCTTGGACATTGAGCCTGTAACTAGACCTTAGATTTGGATGTGGGATTCTGTACCACAGTTCAATTCAAGTTGAAATGCAAATTTACTACTAACAGTATATACAGTATATAAGGGTGTGATCTCTGGCTTTTGTACCTCTATATTATAGATCAACTTTAACATTTACCTCTACAATATAGATTAACTTTAATTACCTACTTCTATAGTATAAATTAACATCTAGTAAACTTTTGTACCTAGTGAAACATTATGGTCTAAACCTATCCCAGTGCTCAAATTGTGATTATATTTGGGTATCCCAGAAATTTAAATTAGTTATCCTATTCTCGAGGGTCTTTCTAAGTTTAAATCAAATATTAACTACACTCTTGCAGGAATTGCAGGAATTGTAAATGTAAAAGAGAGGAAGCATAAGTATACCTTACTAGCAATCAGAAATATTGCCTTGCTGAAATTCTCCATGGTCATAATGTCAATGGCCTTAAGACACCCCACAGGGGAGAGAAATTACTCATTCAATGAGTAATAAAGTAAATGAATGCTAAATTAATTTAATTGGTAATTTCTTTAATTAGTAATAAGGTAAAACTAGACTAAGTCTTTAGCATTTACATTTACATTTGGCCACTGAAATTTTACTGAAATGAAAGCAATCTTCTTAATAACCTTCTTGCTTTATCCCAAAGACTGGATACTTGACCATCTGATTTACCTCATTTATAGGGGAAAGTAACTTCCCATTGTTTTCAATTCTTTCTTATGAAATCCTAGAGAAAATAATCCATTTCCTATATTAGCTGGTTCCCTGAGAAATCTCCTGAATAAATAAGAAGGGAAGTTTATGTCACAGCACCACTCTTTCAGTACTTACCTCTACTTTGTATTCCCTCACCCTTTGTATTCCCTCACCACTCTCTAATTTTACCTCTACTCACCACCAACTTCTTTTTTTTTTTGCCAGTCCTGGGCTTGAGCTCAGGGCCTGAGCACTGTCCTTGGACTTTCTCAAGGCTAGAGATCTACCACTTGAGCCTCAGCACCACTTCCGGCTTTTTTTTTTTCTATGTATATGGTACTGAGGAATTGAACCCGGTTCTTCGTGCATGCTAGGCAAGCACTCTAGCCACTAGGCCAAACTCCCAGTCCTCACCACCAACTTCTATCCCTCATTCACTATCACTGCTCCAAACACAGTCATTACCTACTTTCTCCTTCACATTTACCTGTTACTTATGCCAAATTTTCTGTGGATAATTGCTTCTTAAATTATTATATGTATTTATGTTTCCATCCATCCATCTATCCATCCATCCACCCATCCTTTTACTTAGCATTTTAATAAACAGTACAGGGAATTTAACTTTGTTAGTTATGGATTAACTTAAACTAAAACCTCTCCTCTGTAGTTATTCATTTTAAGGTACCTATGAATAAACAATAGACATATTTGTATAGAAGAAAGTTTCATATCGCACTCAAAAACTCTTCATCTCTTATGTGAGTCTCAGTATGTACACTCAGCATGTGGACAGAGCTGAGCTCTTATGATTGGCTGGAAATTCACATATGATTCTATTGTGAATTTATCAATAGAAGCTTAATCCATGTTGAAAATTACTTACTAATAGAAAATGTTCTTTGTTAAAGGATGACCTATGTTAAAATCAAATAATGAAGAAAGCTTATTTAGATGATCATTTATCTGTTCTGTCCTAATAGATATTGTTAAGTATTACTAAGAATCACTCAGAGGGTTGAGGCATAGTGAAAGAACCTAAGCTATATCGCTCTTTATACCAGAGATTGATTTTAAAGTGAATTAGCCTGACCCAGATATAAAAACAGATTTACTTTTATTTCCTTTTCCTGGCTAGCTATCCAAGAATAAATTTACTAGTTTCCTATTTATTTTTTTTACCTAAAAGCCCTTTTGCACCATAGTAAATAAAATTTAGACACACTTCCGTTGAGAAGTTCCAAGCTATTAGGCAGTAGTTTATTAGCATAATTGTGTCCAGTAATAGTCCTCTGTGTTCATTCTCTCTTCTTCACAGATAATGCAATTTCAAGCTGGTGGTAGGGCTTTCTTTTGAGAGGATTATTGTATCTTTAAGTTCCATGCATTGGTTTATCTGCAAGCAAAAAGTATAATACTTTAGGCTCATTTAACTTTTGATTTTTATTTACATCATTTGGAATCAAGAATGCATATTTCTAGAAGTGTAATTTAGAAAAATGAGCCGATGTCTCTCAGATATCTCAGAAAATGTTTATAAAATTAGACTTATTCAAAAGATCTGGTCATTTTCAACAGGATTTATCAAGGAAAATCCTAGCATTGGTAACAACAACAAAAAAAGCTAATATAGTTGGGTTAATGGAAGTTGGTGTTCTTTACATGTATTGTAAAAGTTCCTATCTGAATGTGGGTATTAGTGAAGAGGGATGGGCGACATTGTACAAGTATGGAAAAGGAACAATACAGTGTGTTTGAGAATGGCTTGGGAAGAGGGAGAGAGGATGAAGGAGTGTGATGGGGAGAGAAGGTGAGCATAATCAAGATACATTGTAGTGTATATAGGCATGCTAAAATGAAACCCCCTTTTACAGATTGTGGGAATAAAAGGGAAACAAAAAATAAGGGAAGCAAACAAGTGTTTTGAATAACAAGTTCTCACACTTGACAAAATAAATCAGTGTTGGTTCCTTTATCATGCACCTGTTTGGAATTTTCTCAGTGTCTAATAATTGTGCAGTTCAGTGATTCATTCATCCATTTTGCGATTCATTCACAGCACACCTGCCCACCCAATAGCTTTATCCTATATTCTCAATAAACATACCCACTGCAAAGCATAGTCACTGCAGATGTGTCTCAGTTTTTCAACTAGATCCCTACCTACTCTATACTAGAAAAAAAAAGCAGGAGTCTTTGGATGCTGGTATGCTACTGCAAAAATATCTATAGCACACAATACTTATTTTTGTCTTACAACTTATAAAGAATACCCAGATAAATTTCTGACAGTATATACTACCAAACCACACTAGCCAATTGTTGGAAACTGTTTAACACAGTCTGCTTTTATTTGATAAAAGATGAAGAGAATGACTAAATTAAATGCTTTATCAAGCATAACAAATTAAGATTACTTACTTGAATCTAGGGTGTCCCACCTTTCCTGGTACTAAGGGTTTTGGGGTTTCAATGGTAAAACCAGATAATTACTTTCTTCTATCCAACACTTTGTCTCCATACTGTCCTATGCCTGCCAAGCATTGCCACCATGGAATTCATTTTATGATCAAGGTTGGCAAAAGCAGAATGTAAGTACAAGTCTTCACTGCAATCATTAGTGGTATGAAATCTTATTCAAAATCATTGTGTAATTCCTTCCATTAATTCTGTTCAAGGTCTGTGCCTTCCTAGGGATTTTCCTCTTTTGGATGTGGGCTATGAGTTTTGATATGGTTGTACCAATGGTAGAAGGTGTAGTGGCTATTTTTCCTCTATTTTCTGTATTAGTTCTGTCTTCTGAGAGTTCAATTTTGACTGCCTAATAGATTCTTCTGTAGTGGTTCCCAAACTTAGTGAACTCAAGAAACTTCTAGAAACTCTGCTTCTTTTTGCATTTTATGCTGAAATACAGGTAAAAAACACTTAAAATTTGTTGCTGAAAAATTTATCAGCTGAAAAAATGTTTCTAAATATGCTTAACACAATAATTTATTTCCTTGCCCTACACACACACACATACACACACACACACACACAAATGCACACACATTATTTTTGAAATAACTGCCAATACTATTGATAGAAAAATATCAGCTTACCTCTAGTTTTATTGAGGTATAGATGGCAAATAAAATTGTATATATTTAAAATATATAATAAATGTGAGATTTTATATATTGTGGTATGATTACTTCAAGGAAGCTAATTAACACAATCCTATCCTTACGTAGTTAATGTTTATGTGTATGTGTAAAACACTGTAAATTTACTATCTCAACAAATTTCAAGTATACAACTCAGTGTTATTAACTATAGCCACTGTGCTGTTCTTTATATCCCTATAGTGTGTTCATCCTAGAACTGAGGGTTTATGAATGAAACCAACATCCCTTATCTCCCCGCCTAAGTTTTCCAGGCTCTTGCCAGGGATTCTGATTCAACAGATCATTGTAGTTCCCAAATTTACACTTATAACAAACTCTACGGTTAAACTGATGCTCTTATTCCTAGGAACCATTTTGAAACCCTACGATTTGAGTCAAATGTTGCCAGTAGAAGAACTCACTGGTGGATTTCCTGATGCCCTGCACAAATCTCATCTCCTGTCTCTTTCATCAGCTTATCTGGTCTGCCGTGGGGTGGAGGTGAGGGGGGAAGCTGATACCTGTGCTATCCTTTCATAATCTGTTACTTCACATACCAGGATTATATTTCCAAATTTCACTTTTTCTTTATTTTCCAAAGAGAACACATTTATTGGATTAACTCAAAAGCTGAATTTATTTAAATTCCTTGTTCCCTCTATCCTCAATGCTTTTTTTCTGAGACTAGCAAGAGTAAATAGGGCAAAACAGAATTTGTCCCAAGTAGCTTTTGCTCTGAGGTACTCTTGATAGCTCCAGTGGATTGAGTTTAAATTTAATAAAATGCTTATAAGGCTCCTGAAGTGCTTTTATTCTTTTTTCTTTTAAAAAGAATGGCCAGATGATCCCTCAGAAGACTAAATATAGAGCTCCCCTATGACCCAGAAATCCCACTCCTTGGCATTTACCCAAATGTCCAGAAACAAGGGCATACGAAACTTACTCGCACAACAATGTTCATTGCAGCATTATTCACCATAGCTAAGATATGAAACCAACCTGGATGCCCCTCAGTAGATGAATGGATCAAGAAGATGTGGTATTTATACACAATGGAATTCTATGCTGCCATCAGAAAGAATGACATTGCCCCATTCATAAGGAAATGGAAAGACTTGGAAAAAAATCATATTAAGTGAAATAAGCCAGACCTAAAGGAACATAGGCTCCATGGTTTCCCTTCTTTGTAATAATTAGTACACATGTAGAACTCTCCTAGCAGAGGATCAAAATAATTCAAAAGCTATGTACATAAGGTCGTATAGGATGAGACTACACAAAATGAACTCTAGGACATGGAAACAAGAGCTTTATTTTTGTGATTGTTGTTCTCAATGTATTATGTGAAGTTATTTCTTTTCTCTTTTTTTTCCCCTTATGGTTAATCTCATGTGGTTCTGTATCTGACTTTATTACCTGATATGTTGTATATCCATTTGTTTATTTGAAATAGGAAAGAGAAAGGGAGAAAAAATGATCGTGAGGAGTTGGGGGAGGATAGGGGGACACAAATATGAGAAGGGGTATCAAGGTTTGAGACGTAATATACCCACTACCTGAAGAGTATAACTGTAACCTCTCTATACATTACCCTGACAATAAAAACAAAAAGATTGGCCAGAGTATGAATAAGAGAAAATACTGTTAAGCTAACCATAAGGAATGATAGTATATCTCTCTAAACAAGGTCTTGGTACCTTATTGGTAAAATTATGAGCCATTGGGAACTTTCTCAGGATCCTCACGTACCGGGAAAACAGGAAATAGTTATGGGGTTTGCCAAGGTAGGATTTCTCATATTTCTTTCAGCAGAGATACATAAGGACTTTGATGACTTGGAATTTTTCTTTCATGGTTCATATGGTAGGAAATGCAAACATAGAACAGCTGAAAAAAGGCTTAAAATTAGAAAAGAGGGTGATTTATTTACTGATTCACATTTTTATGCAAAATAATAATAAAAAGTTAGAAATAGCTCTTAGACCAGAGTGAAAATTACAAACGTATCTATAGCCTGGTGAGAAAATAAAATTAATGAGAAGGCTATTTAAATATTTATGGGATTTAGTCAAACTCCAAAGCCTGCAATGTACTTGTTTTAAACTAAGAGATGAACTAAATGAACCAAGTAGTCAATTTAATATATTAGAATAAGAAAGCAGATTCTGGGAAAAATAGAATATTAAGTTCATGCTTTGGTGGCTCCCACACCCACATCCCCAAAGAGAAATAGCTAAAACATGAAAAGAGAACACAGAACACAGGAATAAGGGTGACAAAGTTGCAGGGCTATGAATGGACTGTGGTCGAGTACTGCTCCAGGGCTTAGCGCGTATGTGAAGGGGGAATTATATATAGCACCTGCTAATACCACTGATTCTCAAGACAGGTTCACAACTTGAACCAAGAGAGAAAAGCCAACTTCCTTGCTAATGAAAAACAACAACAATAACAACAACAACAAATCAAGCCTGGTTAAAATATTTAAGAGAAGATTTTGGTTTAAGATAGCAACTGGACAAAGAGGTAACTGTGTCCACTGGCTCAGTGTACAAACTCCATTCATTAATCTCATTCTATATAGACCTGGAATCCTGAAGTCATTTTTTGAGGGGTCGGTCGTGGGGCTTAAACTTTAGGCCTGGGTGCTGCCCCTGAGCTCTTCAGCTCTAGGCTATTGTACCACTTTGAGCCACAGTACTGCTTCTGGTTTCCTGGGGGTTAATTGGCGAAAAGTCTCATGAGCTTTTGTGCCTGGGCTAGCTTTAAACTGTGATCCTTAGATCCCAGCCTCCTGAATAGCTAAGATTACAGCCGTGAGCCACCAGCACTTTGCAAGCTATTTATTCGAAAACTTCTATCAGAAGGACCAAACAAAAGCAATCACAGAATGTCTACATGTGAGGAAATAAGCACAGAAAACAAGGAAACTAAAAACAATATGTAGAAATACCTGTCACTCCTCTGTTAGCCTGTTAGCAGTGAGCTCTTTAAATATCACAGGTAGGACCCAGTATCTGGCCCACCGTGTGACTACACTTAGCTCAGGTATTAAGTTCTGCAGGTTATCTGACTAGAGTAAGAGATGGGATGACTTCACCCTCAACTGGATTGGAACTCAGCAGCATGCATTTTCCTCCATGGCATCAGGATGGTATTTGGACATTCTGAGTCATTTCTGGTAACAACACAACCATCTACTTTGAACATCAGAATCTTGAATTTTCCTACTGAGTACTCAATTCTACTTTCAGAACCCTGAGAGTCTTATCTCCAGTAAACTTCTCAGAAAAAGCCAGAAGTGATGCTGTGGCTCAAGTGGTGGAGTGCTAGCCTTGAGTAAAAAAAGTTTAAGGCTAGTACCCTGGCCTTGAGTTCAAGCCCTGGGAACAGAAAAAAAAAAGAATCTAAAGGATATGAATATACTGTATATACTGTGTACAGATTATTTTGTAGGGCTTCTTCAGGTTCCAGCTTGTGGATTCCTTGCACAACCTCTTGTCTATAATTATCTATTTTTGATTAACACCTATTACTTATGCACATTAGTGGGGTTCAGTGTATTATTTCTACATTTATATACAATGTGTCCTGATTCAATGTAAATTATTTTCAATGCAAATTCTTTTATCCTTGACCCCACATCATTCTCAGGCTTTATTCTTCACTGCTCTTTTCTTAAGATCAAATGTGTTTAGTTTCTATATGTGAACAGATAATTGGTTTTTGTTTTTTTGGACCTGGCTTATTTCACTTAATACAAGGTCCCCTAGTTATTTAATATCTTATGGCTAAGTAATATATAACTATATATTAATTTTATATATTACATATAATATATGCACATATTTTATTTATATATGCATATATATTTATACTGTATATAATTATAATATATTATCTACCAATATATTATATTATATAAAATATATATACACATACATATACACATACACACAGGATTTGAACTGAGGGCTTAGCAGTTACTAGATAAGAGCTCTACCATATGAACCATACTTCATGTCACTATTTTTCTTTATCTGTTTATCTGCCAATGGGCACCTAGGCTGATTCCATAGTTTATTTATTTCTGAATAGTGCTGCAGTAAACATGGGTGTGCACGTACTGCTTTGATGTACTGGTTTAATTTCCTTTGGGTATAGACCTTGGGGTAGAATAGTTATAATGGCTGAAATAATTTACAAAAACTATGCAAATACTATAAACATTTTTTTTGTGCATCTTTGGCATCATTTGTGTGTGTGTGTGTGTGTGTGTGTGTGTGTGTTTGTGTGTGTTTAAACCATTTTAAGTGAGTTGAGGTGGCATCTCATTGCAATCTTTGATTTGTGCTCCCCTGAGGGATTTTTTTTGAAAAAGTATTGAACATTCTTTCATCTATTTTTGGACATGTATATCGTGTACTTCCACTTTTGAGAAGTTTGTATTCAGGGACTTGCAGGTTTTTGAGCTTTTCCCAAACCTGCTCAGAGTGATTATTATAACTATATCTAAATTTAGGCATCTATTTAGATTAAGATAGCTCTAGTTTCTATCTGGGTATCTAGAACTATCTATATCCCAGAACACTTGTGATGTGTAAACTGACTTGGTGTCTGCCACTTTCTGTCTCTCTTTGGGTATACCAAACTGCATATACATGAGGCTTTACTGTGACTATTTCTCTGGTCTCACATGGTTTGCTTAATATCATGTCTGTGAACGGACCAGGTTTTCTCCCTGACACATTCCTCCATTTTTATGGCGAAGAAGTATTCTACTGTATGACTATGCCATCATGCATCTGCATTCTGACTGGTGGAAATGTCATTAGCTTCTCCTTGATGGCAGAGATGTGTGCTTCTTCATATGTGTGTGTGTGTCCGGTCATGGGTGAGGATGCAGATGGGAACTTCCCTCTCCAAGGACCAGCATTGGTTTTTCAAGTTTAAGGACACTGTCCAGTGGTCTTCCTTATACCCCACTGACAACAGTACTGGCCATTACCTTGCCAATTTTCTACTTTAGTTATTTATTGGAAAAGGGAAATTGCCTACCTGGCCAGAGGCTATCATAACCTTCTAGGAAGTAAACAGTTTTTACATCCTGAACAAATTAAATTTAATGTTTCTCAAACTGATCGATAGCTCCTCACTGGAGATGCCAATCCTTCATGACAAGGCTGTGGCATAAGTCACCTCTATGTCTTACTTTTCAACCAAGTTTTCAACAGATTCCAGTCTATCAACCCATGTCAGTGTGGTTTACTAGATAGATGTCAGATTTTAACTATAAGTGTTGTGAAGTGAATTGTGATTCCATATAAAATGTTCAGTTTTGAACTCTATCTTGTGACTGTGAGCATATTCACAAGGGAAATGGAGCCTCTGAAGTCCTTGTGTATGTATTCTGTGCTATATGGAACATATATACATATACACTCTGGAGCAGAGTGGGTCCTAATCCAATGACCAGTGTTCTCATTAGGAGCAGAGACTTGCCAGGTGCCGGGGCTTATAATCTTATCTACTTTGAGGCTGAAATATGAGGATAATGGTTTCAAGATACCAGCCCATGCAGGAAAGCTGGCAGCAGAGCTGTGCCTTAATTGGTAGAGAAATAGCCTTGAGCAAAATAGGGGCAAGATGCTGAGTTCAGTGCCCAGTACTAACCTAGAAGAAGAAAGAAGAAAAAAGAAAGAAGAGGAAGAGGAAGAGAAAACGGGGCGGGGAAGAGGAGGAGGAGGAGGACGAGGAGGAGGAGGAGGATGTAGAGGAAACTTGGAAACAGACACAGAGACATGGTTAATTTCTAGTGTCAACTTGACTAAGCCATGAGGGTCAAATACTTAAGGAAACATCTTTCTGGATATTTCTGTGAGGATGACTTTGGATGAAATTGCCATTTCTGTTTGAAGACTGCACAAAGTACATTGCCCTTCCTGACTGTGAATGGGCCTCCTCTAACTGGTCAAAGATCTCTTTAGACCAGAAGAGATGACTCTCCCACAAGTAAGAGAATTCCTTTCGCTGGATGCCCTTTTAACCACAACAGTAGCTTCTTTTCTTATATTCCGGATTCTTAAGTTGAATGGAAATTTTATATCCTTCCTGTTTCTGAAACATTGGATAAAAACATATCTAGTCTTTTCTAGTGAAGTCTTTGGATTTAGAATGGAGCTAAGACAGTGGATATACTTTTTCCAGCTTACCAACTCACTCTGTAGACCTGACACTTGCCATGTCTGTCATAGTGTGAGCTTTTCCTTATGTTGAATCTTGTTCCTCTGGAGAATTCTGACTAAAAGCCTAGATAAAGATGAAGATAAATATCAGAGTGTTGTAACTTGTAAGAAAAAGACCACCACCAGGTGCCAATGGCTCATACCTACAATCCTAGCTACTCAGAAAGCTGCGATCTGAGGATAATGGTTTGAAGTCTTCCCAGGCAAAACAGTCTCTGATACTTTTGTCATCTATTAACCAGAAAAAAGCTGCAAGTGGAGCTGTGTGTCAAGTAGAGTGCCAGTCTTGAGAAAAAAAAGCTAAGTGCCAGTGCTCAGATCCTGAGTTCAAGCCACAGTGCTGGCACAGGAAGAAGGAGAAAAAGGAGAAGCTGAATATCAAAAAAGAAGTCTGCCTTGCCAGATCATGAATTGCAAACTTCTGAATGAGTTTCTACTGTTTGTGGTAATTTGTGACACCTTTGCTCAGCAAGCCCTGAAAATCTCTGTGGATGTGATTGATTAGTGGAGTGAATAAACAAGCAGTTCCTGGCTTTCTTTTCCCCACCCAGACCCTCCCCCCACCTCATGAAGTATCTGAATTTTCTTCCAGGCCTCCTCCCATGAAGACAACTCAGCAGATGTTTTCAAGGCACAGATCTTGACTCAGCTAGTGGTTGGTAGAGAGACAATGTATCCAGACATAGATAGGAAGACCAGCCTGCAATGGGGTGTGATGAGATCCAGTCCAAAGAAGTGGAGTGTGCTGATGGGGGTGGTGGTCCTCTCCTAAAACCACGAGTAGATCCTGAGTTCAAGTACTATGATGCTACCTAAGACCTGTCGATAGCTTCTTCCAAGGTTGCACATAAATCTTGCAGAGGTCACTGGAGCCACATGGCCCTGCCAGTGTGCCATCTCTGTGGCTAAGCCAGACACAGACATCCTAAAATGATACCGATTCCACTCTTGGTTTGGAAGAACAGCTTCAGAACATGAGTCAAAAAGCACAAAATAGGCACAAATGAGGCGGGTGGGAAACAAGAACGGACACTGGTTTTGGCAGCAGTGTCCAGGTGATCTTGCCAGGGAGGTCAGGCCAGGAAAATGCACATACTTTCAACCTCAGGCAGCCTGGAGAGGAGTTGCTGCACTCCTGCTCTCTGTGATGACAGCCCCTACCTGCTCCTCTCTCCATACTTCTTTGGGTGATGCTGCAGACTAGAAAATCTTTTGGCTGTAGTTTTTACCTTGGTCCAAAGTGGCTGACCATGTAAGTACTGCTTGGAATTGGACCAATAGGTTAAAACCCTTTGTAGGTCCTAAGGATGTGGAAACCAAAATTATGCCCATTTGGCTTTTACTATAATAATAAATTTACTGAGGTTTCTAGCCCACTTACTGCTTTCATCAATGGAAATATAACCGACACACCTAACAAATGTGGTGGTACCTTTTTTGGCAGATTAGATGATGCTAGGAGAGAGTGGCAGAAAACCTTGTCTCTAGAAGCATAGGTGTATTGGCCACCTACTAAACCATTCTTGGCATTATCATCCTCTTGCTAAAAGGGGGATCATATTTCCTATTTTTTCAAGATGGCTTTGAAAATGCATGAGACACGAAGGGCACTGGGCTTAAGGTGGCTTCTACAATGAAAGTCACATGTGGAAATGGGTGGTCAATGATGTGGGATTGGGTTGGGCCAATTGTTTTCTCTCAAAGGCTGCAGGATATGTTTCCTTTTAAGTTATATTTCAGCTGAAATGTAAGAATTTTAAATGATTATAAAGTAGCCTGTGATGTTTTGACATACATATACATTGTGAATATTCAAATCAGAGTAAGTATAGCTATGTTCTAAATTCTCATTGTTTCCTCATGGCAAAAGCATTTGAAGTGTTTCCTTCTTGTCTTTTTGAAATACATACTATATTATTGCTATTCACCCTCCTGTGCAACAGAACCCCAGAATTTATTTCTTCCTTTAAGATTTAAAGCAAACCAAGGCAGTTTCATAATAGTCTAGTTTTGTGATAACCATATCCATTGAGATTATATCATTTTTACCCTATTTTTTTGCTACTTAAGGAGATAGCACTAAAATTCATCTGATCTAATTTGCATTTTTGTTTTGCATTCAGGGTCATATTTTCTAATGTTTTATTTACAAGTTTAAAAGTTCCATACAATTTCATGTAAAATATTTTAATCTCTTGCAAATATCCTCCTACGAGTTGTAAATGTTTCATATCCAAATACATTTGTTTATCCCTTTGCCATTTCTACTATTACTTCAAGTCTGAGATTGCTCTCATGATACAGATCTGATAAATATTCTATTACTTGTAGATTGTCTTTTTAGAATTTTAAAGCTTTTTCTTTTCTTCTGCAAGACATTTTGCTTGGTATTGCTGTAAAGTTAGTGAGTTCTGTTTCCATATGTACTGGATACTGATAATCTGTTGACCATATCACACATTTTTGTACATAGTTACATATTTTATAATTCTGTTTTCCTTTGTCATCACTACCTGAAATCCAGTATTTTTCCCTTCATCTCTTATTTCTTTTACTATATGGCTTAAAAAACATAAAATGAGTTAGCTGGGCCCTGGCGGTTCATGCCTATCATCCTACCTGCTCTGGTGTCTAAGATCTGAAGATGGAGGTTTGAAGCTAAATCAAACAGACAAATCTAAAAGACCCTGTCTCCGGTTAACTCCTCAAAAGCTAGAACTGGGTGTGTAGCTAAAATGGTTAATCTTGAGTGTCAGCCTGATTGAACTGAGAAACCTTTAAGAGATTAGTAGAGAACACTCCAGAGTATATTCAGGAAGGAATCTAGACGCAATTAGATCATGAAGGCTCTTAACTAATGAATAGTTCAATCCACTGATAGACTGAAAATTTGAATGTCCCCCACCCCTGCCGACCTTTTGTCAATCATGAGGAGAATAGCCTCTTTTCTACACATCCTCATAGCTCCCACATTTACTTAAGCACACAGACACCATAACCATGGACTGTACCCTTGGCAGCCACGAGACAAAATAAGTCATTCTTGTTTTTGGTATAGCCACATTATATTCTTTTCCTATCAAAATACTGGTATTTTCCACCACATTTTTATTAGTTGTATAAAGGAGAGTTTCATAATGTACCTGATGAGATACATGCATCCTGAAGTTTTCAACGTTAATTTTAACAAGATGTATTAATATTTCTTTTATAGTACAGTGCTATCTGTATATGTATATTTTTGCACTTCTACCAACTAGTTTGCATTGTGAAAAGAAGCGCTGTTTTAGAATCACTGCTTCTTATAGAAATACAGGATTGAAGTCGTTCAAATAGTCTTTAATATAAAAAGAAAGAATGTATATACATGTATCTGTGCATATATGCAAATGTTATATTTGATATAGAAAACATCTGTATCTATTTCTAAAAGGTCTCATTTCATTTAATGCGCCAACTTGAGCATCTAGAAGTTAAAGTGTTTATGTGAGATTGCCCATGCATATCTTGCTTTTTATTTTACTCTGTTTATAGTGCTTTTCATTTTTACCAGTGTGGTGAACATTTGCCCATATGTTTGTTTGCTATATCATGTTCACTGAAAAATACAAAAAACAAAATCCAAGAATGGCATCTAAAATATACGATCTCAGCATTTGAATTTGGAGGAGATGACTGTAAGTTTCAAGGCCAGTCTGGGCTGTTTCATTAGACTCTGCCTCAAAAACCAAAACCAAACAAAATTAATCACCTACGTATCTAATTTCTGTCATCATTTCATGGTTTCTAAATATAGTATGTCAGACAATGGTCTCTTCAATTTCCTTTAATAAGTTTTCCCTTGTCCCCATATTTCTTCATTATGAAACTCCTACTGGAGAAATTTGGAAATCACCGATACATGGAAAGAAACAGAAATAAAGTAACTATACATTCAATAGTATTTAACATGTTTATAGTTTTATATTCATATTTGATATTTTTGTGTGTTATATTTTAGGCATTGCTAATATATTCTAAATTAACTAAATGTGAAAATTGTCTGAAAATCTGTTCACAAAACATTTTATCAAATAGATGCATTAGAATTACTTGGGTTACGTCCAGAAACAAGGGCATACTAAATCCACTACCACAATGATATTTATTGCAGCACTATTTACCATAGCAAAGATATGCCCAGATGTCCCTCAGTTGATGAGTGGATCAACAAGATGTGGTATTTATGCACAATGGAATTCAATGCTGCTGTCAGAAAGAATGATATTGCCCTCTTTGTAAAGAAATGGAAAGACTTAGAAAAAAATCATATTAAGTGAAGTAAGCCAGACTCAAAGGAACATAGTCTCAATGGTTTCCCTCATTTGTCATGATCAGTAGAAACCTTCGGCTCTCCTAGCAGAGATTTACAATAGAACAAAACCTAGATACATAAGGCCATATAATATGACATTAAATGAAAGGACCTCCAGGATACAGAAACAAAAGCCATATAATGAGTGATTGTTGTCATTAATATACTGTTACCTCTCATCTCTTTTGCTGTCCCTTGTTTATCTCATATTGTTACAGTATTTCACCTTGTTATCTGATATATTGTCTATATGCTTATTTGGGTATTTGAAATTGGATAGGGAAGGGGGGAAAACAAGATTAGAGGTGAGGGTAGTGGGAGGGAAATGGGAACCAAGACATGAGAAAGGGTATCCCTGTATATGAAGTAATGCACTTTCAATCTGGTCAATATAATGTAACCCTTCTATTAATTACAATAAAAATATATGCAAAAAAGAATTACTTGGGTGATTAGATTTTTTCCTAACCAACATTTAATTTTAATAATAGATATAGAGGCATTAGTTGGTAATAGATTTTAACATCTAATTTTTCATCACCTCTGCAGATAATATGAACATCTTATCAGACAGGAACGTATTTGCCATGAGTCCTTTTCGTGAAATATTTTTCAGGTTCTAAGAGTATAAGGTAAGCTACCCTAAAAACCTTCTGTTAATATTCAGGTGCTATGATTGAGCTTTAGTTAATCACATTAAAAATTCCTTTATTAATTTTAAATGGCTATACCTAGAGAAAATTTGTATGTAGTCATGGGGTACCAATGTGACCCTCAGGTTTTCGAATTCTGAAAAAAATAGCATCTATTTATTTAAAATGTGTAGATATTAAAAATGAGCACAGAGATTTTGGGATGGAGCTCATTTAAACACACTTTAACCTACTGATGTGTTACTACTTCTAGAAAATTAATACACCAAGAATCACGAGGCATACAATATCTTATTTTGGGGAGTTGGTCCAGGGCTTTGCACTATCTCAGATTGCTTGTTTCCTCAGCTGGTGCAATACTAGTTCAATCATAAGCTCCAGAACTGCTGTTGGCTGATTATTTTTGCAATAGAATCTCAAAGACTTCATCTGGGTCTGGCTTTCAACTAAATTTCAGCCTTATGAATAGCTGGAATCTCAAGTGTGATCCACAGGCATGTAGCTTGTAATATTCTCTTTGGCAAATTCCAAAATAGTTAATTGATTTTCACTGAAATCCTTCACTGATAATTTATCAGAATTTTGTATCTTTGGTTATAATTGGAGAACTGGTACAGGGGTGATATAGATGCTTATTAAATAAGGCAAATAGAGACAGGAAAGGTGTAAGTTGGAATTTCCTTTCTCAATGAACAATGTTTATTGAATTAGTATAATCATTTTTAAAAACCTGAATAATATTTCTCAGGACTTTTTGGGCTATTCACAATATAACAAGTATAGATAAAACTCAACTTTAGTTTTCATTATTATATTTTGTCTATCACAGGCTGTGAGTTGTCAGTGGTGGCACCCTTCTCTAATATATGCAAGGTTTTTAGTTCAGTGACCAATACAGTAAGATATTATTCATGAAAATATGAAGTTTAAGCAAAAGCATAAAATCTGAAAAAGCATAATAACTGAAGAAGTTATTAATTTCTGTTTGTAAATAATCTCACTATGTTCAATTTAGAGTGTCAGTGCAATGTCAAATGAGAAGTTGATATGTATACTAGCATGGTATTAAGTTTCTTTCATAAAATAAATTCAATAGCTTAATGTAGTAAAATATTTAGCAAATTATGTGGATTTTCAAATGTAATTTCTGTAGCCATAAATTTACAGAATTTACTTCTTAATAATGATTAAACTGGCACCAAGATTCTTATAAAGGTAAGTCATATAAATGGAATTTAATGCTACTGTTGATGTTCCCAGTATAATGAAAAATTTTCTTTACATAGCCAACAGTGTTAAATGTTCTATCACTAAAAGTTAGTAGAAGTTACTAGTATTTTATCACATCTTTCTCTTCAAACAAGCCTGTTCAAGAGTAAGCTAGGTGATTTTACTTATATATGTATTACCCTATTTTTTAAAGCCTTATTCTTTTAATCATGTATTAACATTAGACGTAGACCATTTATTTCTGTGTTAGTATCATACAATCAAATTACCTAACATAGTTATCTAACAATTTATGATTAAATCAAATAATAATATTTATAATATGAAAATATGCTTTTGAACCATGTGGTTAAGAGTTTTCCTTTTTAAAAAAAACTCCTGGTTCATCCTTAGTGTTAATATCTCCACCTCTGACTGATTGACTTATCGATTGATTGATTTCTCTAGTCATTTTCTATTGCCTCCTAACAAGTCATTGAAAATAAAAATCTGTCATAATATAGCACACACTTATTAGCACAGGCCTTGAGGAACAGGAGTCCTTTGACAACATCAGGTAGCAGCTGAGGTGGTACTGGGCTGTCCACCCAGGATCCTTACTCAAACAACAGTGATTATTGCCAGAATATGTGTGTGTGTGTGTGTGTGTGTGTGTGTGTGTGTGTGTGTGTAATTGTGATATTTGTCTTTGATACTAGAAATTTCTTTTATGGTATTTTTAATTCTTTTCTGAAAAACATTTTACTGTCAGTTTTAGTAGGCATTGTTGATCCATTCTAATCCATTCAACAGTTAATAATATCATTTCATGTTTCTATTTCTTTTCCCACTTTTTATCTGCATTCTTTCTTTTTTTGTGAGAATACATGTATCACTGTATTTTATTTTATTTCTTTATTTTTAACCACAGAGTCATCTAGTATCAGGTCTGTGTGACAAGTACTGTGAGGTACTAAGTCCTCCTAAAGTTCAGAACTTTCATATTCATGTGAGATTTGTCTTTGTCGAGAGATTTGCTCTATATCTCCCTTGCATTTCTTTTCTGATACTGCAGTTTCAGCTCAGGGCCTCACTGTTGCTTGGCTTGCTTGCTCAGCTAGTATTCTCCTTTAGCCTTGCTTAGTTGCAAGGAATGATGTTTTTCTGATTTTTCCCTATAGTCTGGCTTCAAACTGCCACCCTCTGTGATCCGCAGGATCACAGCCTTTCAGAGAGCTAGGATTACAAGTATAAGCCAAATCTGCCACCTTCCCGATATTTATTAAGGCTTCTAATAAGGTATCTGAAATCATTACTTTCCTGATTTTTTACAGTCAAAAGTTTGTTGGTGACTGAACTCTGCTAGATTCGGGCATTTGATTTAAAGTTTGTCAGTGAGATACCAGTAATCCTAACTACTTAAGAGGCTGTCATCCGAGGATTAAAGTTCAAGGCTAGCCAGGCAAAGAAGTCCATGAGACTCTTATCTGCAATTAATCAATGGAAAAACAAAATAAAACAGAAGTAGTGCCAAGGTTCAGAGTGGTAGAGTATTAGCCTTGAGCAAAAGAGCTCAGGGACAGCACCTAGACCCTGAGTTCAGGTTGCATGATCAATAAAAAAATAAAATAAAGGTTGTGGTAATCTGTGTTCTGCTGACGATGACTTCAACCTACCTATGCCTTTAAGAACTCCTGAGTGGGAAAATTTGAAACCAGAAGCTGTTATGCTTTCTTTTTTTTTCTTTTTGAAAACGGATCTGAAAAATCCAGTCAATGTGGTACCATTTTCTGAACAATGTCTTCTAATTTCTTTGTTCTCATACTCTGGATCTCTCATTCAAACCTGGACCTCCTAGATTGGCTTCAAATATAAACTTTATCTTTGCTCATTTTAGTCTTCATTGTTCTGGTCTGTTCTGTGTTAACATTTTAGACTTTATTTTCAGCCCCGCCTTCAATAGTCTGTTTTCTCTGTCACCTCTAATTTAAAATTTTTTTGTTGTATCTCCTCATCATGTCTTTTAATTTTTATATAGCATATATTTGGAAACTTGATCTTTCCCCTTGATCCTAGAGATGCATTTTTTTCTTTTTTTGGCTTTTTTGTTTTGTTTGCTAGGCATAGAATCACAGTCTGAGGAGACTCGCATTTGTTCCTTGCATTCTGTCAGGAACTTCTGTATTAACCAGAGTTCAAACAGGACACAGGACAGTGATTAATACTCAAGGTATTTTTTCCCCAGTTTTTAGAGGTTAATTGGAGATAAGAGTCTCGGGTCCTTTTGTGCCTGGGCTGGCTTTGAATCTTGATCGGTGGATCTCAGCCTCCTGAGAAGCTAGGATTACAGACATGAGCCACCTAACCCGGCTATTTTGTTTTCTTTTTAAAAACAGATTCTCCCTTTGTAGTTGAGATTGACCTTGAACTCACAGTCCCCTTACCTCAGCCTTCTGAGTACTGTGAATACAGATGTGTATCTCCACACGTGGTCTCAAGATGTTTTATACTAAGGAAACAAAGGAAATGTGGAGAAAATGGCCTGTGTACTCAAAGGAAGAGCAGAGATGGCAAAGGAGGTTATGAGGAAATTCCCCTCAGTGTGTCTAGTTGAGATCCACAAAATTGATTTGACCACAAAACTGAGAATCACACAAGCATTTCTATAGAAATATGGTGATACAAAGTTACTTCCTGAGCTTCCCTGGAGCTCCTGCCTGATCCTGTGAGGCAGACACCAGTCTACATCTCTGAGAACCCAAGAAGTTCTACAACCCAGAACCACCTGCCCTCAGAACAGAGCACAGAGCAGCAGGAAGAGTCTAGGAGAAAGTGAGATCTATTTATCAAACACCAGCAAAAGTAAGCCTTCAGAAAAGCAAGGCCATTTCTCCCTGCCTTTTCTTGAATGCCTTTTTACCTATCCAGAGGAGAGCCAAGGAGCTTGAGAGTGGTAACAAATCCACATGTGATCTGGCCTCAACTCCTCTTTTCTCTGTCTCCTCTCCCTCTTGCTTACTTTCTTTCTGCTTTTCTCCTCTTTGCTTTTCTTTGGACATTTCTCATTAAACAGAAAGTTTGGTCTCCAAGGTTGCTGATAGCCTCCCTGCCCACCTTCTCTCTGCAGCTCACGTCACCTGTAGTGTTGTAGTCATTGGCTCATCCCACTTTTGTTTTGGTAAGTCATAGCTTTAAGAACAAAGACCTTCAAGGCGGGACTCTATTCTATTTATTTTATCCATAACACCCCCCACATCTCATATTTGCTGGATCAGATTTTCCCAAGAATAATTCATTGAGTCCCTACAATGAAACAGTGGATCACTCCAGATACATGGAGGAGAGAGAATGTCCTTCCTTCCCGATGCCTGCCAGGATGGAAGAGATTGGAAGCCAGACTTGAATGAGCTATTCTCTTTGCAATTTCTGTCTGGTGCACAGGTGCACCAGGTCTCTGTGGAGGAGAAAGGGTTGTGTTTTCTGAAGGGAATCAGTTGTACCTCATGCTTGCTTTCTTTGGTGGGCTCTCTCATCTCCAAGTACTTTTGATTTTGCAAATATGAAAAGTTGAGGGCAAGAGAGGGGATCTGTTAGGTAAATAGGGATGGAAAATGGACAGAAGGTGTGGCAGACAACGTGGTCCAACATTGCAGTTCTCATTTCTCATAATATCTCAGGCTGGTGGTAAAACAATCAGACCTTACATCAGTAATGAGGTAATGCCTCATGCACAATAGGGCATGACCCATCAAATGAACTTTTGTGCAGATGCACAGTTGGATATGACCTGTTGGGATGAGACCAGAGGGACGCACTGATGCATGAGTCCTATGAAGACTTGTTACTACATACATTGGCTTTCAATAAACTTGCCGCTGTACCACACTGCACCTCTGCCTCTTAATTCTTTTCCTTATGGAGAAATGAATCTGTACTCCAAGATAAGTATAATTTTTTGCCCTTATGGATTAATATTTTGCAAAACAAAACAGAATGAAACAAAAATGTCTTTTCCTATCATTTTAGCAGAATGTGTAAGTAGGGAGAAAATCAACATATGGTTTGTTAACTTTAATCAAAAGACTTCTTAACCATTTTTTTTTAACCTAGAACTGTTGTAAAGAGGAACAAATCATTTTACAACTCAATTTTACTTCCGTTTATCTATGGTTTGTTATTCTCTGACACATATGTGGCACTTTCAAATTCTCAATGAAAGTCGAGAAACAACAAAACAGGAACACACAGGACATGATGTTAATGATGGATGCCTCTGGCTATGATGGCTCTGAGGACAGACAGCCTCCAGGGTGCCTTAGACTGAATTTCTTAAAAGCAAACCTGAGAACAAGGCGCGTGCTGGGAGTGCAAAGCAATCACACAGGCAGCTGTTTCTCTGCTTTCTTGTTCCTGGCTGTTGGAAGCAAGACAGGGGTAGAGGTATCTTGACACACCTTTTACAAAAATAGCTATAATTTATTGAAATGGAAGCCTACAGGCTTATCTCTGAGACTGTGCTAAAAGAATTTAGTTTCAAAATGCCCTCAGGAAAAAAAATAAAATCCTATGCCAGCTCAACCATAACAGCTCCACAGAAATAAAGAAAAACAAAAATAACACTCTGAACCCTCTTTTAAACCTAGATGTTTGTGAAGAGGTTGGGGAAAGGAGGAATCAATGGAAGAACCATACAAACTGTTCAGAAGCTGATTTGTCCATTTGGTGAGTGGATTGTGAAAAGATGACATTGATTTTGATTTCTTTTGTATGTATGTAGTACAAATGAAGAGAAGCTAATCCTGGTAATACTGACTTGGTGAATGTGTCACCCCTGACAAGGGGAAGGTGAGGCACAAGTCTGGAGTTTCAAGGATATCTGACTATTCAGACCTAAGATCTGATAGCAAGGTTAGTGGACTCAGGCTGTGGAGTAGTTCTCTTTTTAAGTACTTGAGGAACCTCCATACTCTTTTCCCTAAAGCCAGAACCCATTTATACTTTATCAATCAGCTAACTTTTCCATTTTCATTAGGGAAAAGTTGCATGTCATTGTGGTGTTGATTGCATTTCTCTGATGTGTAGTGTTGGTAAACATTTTTTCATATACTTGCTGGCTGATGCCTTTTTGTGTGTATGGGTTATGGGACTTGAATCATGGCCTGGGTGCTGTCCCTGAGCTCTTTTTGCTCAAGGCTAACTCTTTACCACTTTGAGCCACAGTACGATTTCTGGTTTTCTACTGAATAATTAGAGATAAGAGCCTCCCAGACTTTCCTGCTCGGGCTGGTTCTGAACTGCAGGCCTTAGATCTCATCTTCCTGAGTAGCTAGGATTACAGGTGTGAGCCACCAGCACCTGGTTTTTATTTTGAGACATGTGTAGTTAAGACTTTGTCCAGTTTTAAGTCAGATTATCTGATATTTGAGTTGTTTATATGCTTTGGCCGGGAAAGGATGGCAATCTAAGCCATGGCTTCCTGCCTACTAAGCATGTATGCTATACCATTGAACTATATCCCCAGTGTCTTTTTCCTGTTTATTCACCCTTTATCAGTTGCATAGTTTATTAATATTTTTCCCATTCTGTATGTTGTCTGTTCCCACTATTGGTTGTTTCTCTTGTTGTATAAGCTTTTGAATTTTATATACTCTCATTTGACCTTTAACAATATTGTGGGGTACAAACATATTAAGAATGCTGTATTTGTATATTATGTTATCTAGCAAGAAACACGATGTTCAAAATAGCCCTTCCTGCATGTTGTGTGGAAAGAGGGCTGAGTAGTTATTTTTACATTTTCTTCCAGATGGCCTTTAGCACTATTATGTGTAAAAAGTGTCCATTTGATGTTTTTGAATAGACTCAATTGAGATTTCTTTACAATGTTACATTCTCCTTCTGTTCTCTTCCTCTTCTCCTAATGGTACATAGCATGCCTCTCAGCTTATATGATTTAAAAAATTATACCCTTTTAGTGTTTGCACTAATAGCTTTTCACCTGCTTGGCAGGCACTCTGCCACTTGAAACATGCCCCTCAACCCTCTTTGCTTTCATGAGCTTTTGAATAGAAACTTGATTTTTGCTCAGGCCAATCTGGATAGTGATCACAATATATTTATGCTCTCCATGTAGTTGCGGTGAGAGGTGAATGCTATTGTGTCCAGCTTTTACTGGTTGACATGGAGTTTTTCAAGCATTTTGCTAGGCTGACCTAGAACTCTGATCCTCCTGATCTCTGACTTTCAACAATTAGGATTACAGGTGTGAACTATCAGATCTGGCTGTGCATACTCTCTCTTTTTTGTTGTTGTTGGTGGTGGTCATGGACCTTGAACTCTGGGACTTGGCACTCTCCCTGACCTCTTTAGCTCAAGGTTACTGCCTTGCTCCCTGAGCCGCAGCACCACTTCCAATTTTCTGGTAGTTAATTGGAGATGAGTCTCAGGGACTTAGTGCCCAGGCTGGCTTTGAACTGAGATCCTCAGATCTCAGCCTTCTGAGTAGCTAGGATTATAGGTGGGAGCCACTGTGCCTGGCTTGTGCATACTCTTGTATTAAGAGTTCATACTTACTTGGTTGCTTAAAATTAAAGTAGAGTGGTTTACTAAGTAATGTGACAAAATGATTTACAAACCTCTCAAATTCAAGATAAAAATATTATAATCAAAGATATTTGTTTTGGGAAGAAAATATTTATATGATCTGGAGATATCAGTCTATAAATTTTATTTTTAAATGACATAAGAGGTTTAGCTCTTAAGGAAAACTCCTTTAATTTTCTACTGAAACACAGAAGTTCACCACACTAAAGAGCTACAGAAAATTATTTTCAGAATTTCTGGAAAATTTTGAGTGTTTAAGATGTCTAGAATTGCAAACACATGAGAAGGGGTATCAATGTGTGAGAAGTAATGCACCTACTACCTGACAATTATAACTGTAATCCCTCTGTACATTATCCTGAGAATAAAAATAAATAGAAATAATAATAAAAAAAGAATTCCAGGATTGATTTCTGTGACTTTTAAATAAAAATCAGATTTTACTCTGAAACAGAATTCATTATCAATTAACCCTATTAAGCTAATAGTACTTTCTCAGTTGAGCAAAAATGTTAAGAAGAAACAAATTAAGGGGCCGGAAGTTTGGCCTAGTGCTTGCCTTTGCATGCACGAAGACCAAGGTTTGATTCCTCGGTATCACATACATAGAAAAAGCTGGAAGTGGTGCTGTGGCTCAAGTGGTTGAGCTCTAGCCTTGAGAAAACTCAAGGACAGTGCTCAGGCCTTGAGTTGAAGCCCCAAGGCTGTCAAAAGAAAAAAAAGAAGAAGAAACAAATTAAGTTACTAGCTAACTGAAAAGAAACTTAGCTTGATTTGCAGATGACACTATATACCAACATATATTTTAAAGAACTTTAAGAGTGAAGTGCAATAAGCAAAGGCCATAGCACTTTGTGAAAATTTAAATAAACCTTTAGACACAGTGGAAGAAAGGAAAGATCTTTCTAACACAAAAGTTGAAACCAAAGCCAAAATGAATATGACTAGATCTGACTATGTAATAGTTGGCAAATTTAGCATCCTAATCAAGTCAGAGAAATAGCCCTAGACTTAACATATGGAAGTCAATGATAGAGCGGGAAGGGTCAGTCCTGATGGGAGTGGGACCTGGCAAGAATGGAATAAGGGAAGTTGGAAACAACAGGCAGGTCCTTGTCATAATCTCTAGAACAGGTTTTAGATGAAGGAAAGCTGAGGAATCAGGCCTACATCCAAGTGTGAATAGAAGTCAGGTGGTTATTGAAAGGAAGGATTAGAGGAAGGCAGGAAAGAGATAGTTTTTAAGAGTTAGTTTAGTACATGGGGGGGCAGTCTATGTTTTAAAGGTGTTCCATTTTAGAGATTCATTTTAGGTTATGCAAACATGTGTCATCAATATGTCTGTCTGTATGTCCTGCTATCATATCTATCGCTCTACCTTTCTATCTATTATTTATACCTAGGTATCTATCTAGGTATGTATCACCTGACTATTATCTATCTATCTATCTATCTATCTATCTATCTATCTATCTATCTATCTCTATTTGGCTTCTTCTCTTTCATGCCATTTGGTTATATATGTTCAATTCTCAGATGTAGTTTGCTGCAGATGTGCATGCATGGATTTTGAAGAGATCACCTGGTCTCTATATGATACAAAAATGCAATTTTCTAGGTATAAATTAGGGAAAGAAGCAAACAAATTTCCTTAGTGTTTCAACTCTAATGTATTAAGCAGAGCCGTATAATGAATTAGATATACAGAGGGGAAAACTACCTGAAAATCCTTGATGGAATTTCACACATGCTTCCTGAGCTCCTATAATTGAGGTAGAGACTGGAATGATCTACTCTATTTTAATTTTATCCTAGCTTCTCTTTTCAAGAAAGGCTATTTTCTAATTGGCCTCACATTCAAACATATTTTATTTTTTTTATCATCCCCATTTAACTTACTAGGACCAAACAGAAAAGCAGAAGAGGAGAGAAGGAGAGAGAGAGAGAGAGAGAGAGAGAGAGAGAGAGAGAGAGAGAGAGGAGAGAGAGAGAGAGAGAGGAGAGAGAGGGAGGGAGGGAGGGAGGGAGGGAGGGAGAGAGAGAGAGAGAGAGAGAGAGAGAGAGAGAGAGAGAGAGAGAGAGAGAGAGAGAGAGAGAGGAGAGAGGAGAGAGAGAGAATAAAGAAAGGAAGGTGCTCTCTAAGCTGTCTGGATCTTATTATTCTATTGAAGGCTGCAGTACAGTTCTCAGCAAGAACATCTGAAGCTGGAAATTGAAAGAGAAAACAGTAATATATCAGATACCTATTGCCTCAGGGGAAAATACCAAAACATTGTGACCATTGTAAACTCTATGTATATGTAAAATGAAATAAAATAGAGTCCAAATTTATGAACAAAATTCGATTGCAGTCTTTTATAAAATAAAATTGCCCTACATATATAGCATTTGCTATTCTGACTAATTAACGAATGAATTTATGAATTTACTTTTTTATTTTTGTGTGGTATTGAGGTTTGAAGTCAGGGCCTTGTGCTCACAGTTAGCTATTTTTTTTTCACTCAAGGGTGGTACTCTACCACTTGAACTGTCTGCTTGCAGAGAGTAGGAGACAAGAGTCTACCTATTTTTCTGCCTGGTCTGGTTTAGAGCCTTGACCCTCAGAGCTCAGTTTCCTAAGTAGCTAGGATTCTAGGCATGAGTCACCAGTGCTTGGTTATATTTGAATCTTGAGATGGGATGAGTATTTAAATATAGGTGAATCTCTCCAGACTGACTGGCTTCCTATGAAGCAGTGCCTACAGGGAAGAAGGAAGAAGTCAAATTTGCCTGGGAGGTATGGAGAACAATACTCGTTTAGTGCAACTTTCACTGTGGCACAGACATTTCATAAGGGCTAACATAGGAGTAGCTATCAATGTTGCAGAGACATAAATCTTTTCCTACACTGTAGCTTGGCTCTTTGACATTTTGAGCAGTTCAGAAAATTGAAAATCTCTTATGGCTGGTATAAAAATCTTATAGGGCATCATTTTCTTCTGGCCCAATTGAAGCATTTGATTAAGAGAGACTACATCATCCAAGATGCAACTGAAAGGGTTAAGAGTTCCCCTCCCCCACCATCCTCAATACACCATACTGGTCCACAGCCAATTCAAGTGAAAAGAGAGTAGAGGCAAGTTGGGAGAATGAAGCCAAGAATCCAATGTACATCCTACAACATTAAGAAAATGGTGAAAGGGGTGAGTAAGAGATGGATGGATGAGAATATTGAAAGGGCTAACATTGAGCTGGGAGTATAGCCTCGTGGTTGAGTGCTTGCCTAGCATGCACAAAGCCCTGGATTTGATTCCTTGGTACCACATATGCAGAAAAAGCCAGAAGTGGTGCTATGGCTAACATGGCCTTGAGAAAGTCCAAAGATAGTGCTTAGGCCTTGAGTTCAAGCTCAGGAATTGCAAGAAGAAAAAAGAAAGAAAGGAAGTCTAACTTATCTGGGTACTGGTGGGTAGCCTGTGACAATTCCTTTCTACCCCAATCATATGTCTCATGAGCTTGCCAAACCTACCAGGAGGGACGTTAGTGAGACTGGGTGAGTCATAGGCAAGAGGGTCATCTCTGTTAGAGACAGACAGGGTGATGACAGCCAGGCAGTGTATCTGTCACACTGTCTGTCTTCCTCAATGCCACTGGGCAGAAAATAGAATGTGTAGGCGAAGAGCTCATAGACTTCACAGTGAAGCAAAAACATATAAGCCCAGGCTACCAACTAGGGTTTTTATGTTGCCTCCCATTTCTACCTCTTCCTCCTTCCTATCTTCCTTTCCTCCCTTTCTGCCTTCCTCCTCCCCCTTTTCCTTCTCACCTTTTCCCCTCCCCTTCTCCTCCTTGTGTGACAGTGCTAGGGATTGAACTTAAAATCTGGGCTCTGTCACTTAGCTTTTTCATTCAAGGCTTGCGCTCTGCCACTTGTGCTACTGCTCCCTTTCCAGTTTTTTATGATTAAGTGAGCTTAGTAGTCTTGTGCGTTTTTTCTCCCTGGTCTGCATTGGAATTCTGATCCTCAGATCTTAGCCTCCTGAGTAGCTAAGAATGCAGGTATGAGCCACCATTGTGTGGCTAGTTCTTTCTCTTTCCTCCTCCCTCTCTTCTTTCCACCTTCTCTTTTTTCCTTCTTCCCTCCCTTTTACTCTTGTCCTTCCTTCCTTCCTTCCTTCCTTCCTTCCTTCCTTCCTTCCTTCCTCCCTCCCTCCCTCCCTCCCTCCCTTCCCCCCTCTCTCTTCCTTCCTTTTCCTTTTCTTTCTCTCTTTCTTTCCTTTTATGTTCCTGCAATGCCTGCTGCTTAGGCAACCTGGGCTCAAGGAAGCAAGCGATCAATAAAGCACAGTTTTCATTTTAGCCATAGGCAGCTAGTTCTCAGGATCCTGCTGGGTTCTCTGCTTGGGGCCAGCTGTGCCCTGCATCCCAGGTATTTACAGAAACTTTGCTACCATGCAGTAAGGTAACTATCCTTACACATACAACCCAAGCAGTCTCAGCCTCAGCTTACTCTATGGCTGCCTTATCTCTTTTAAGCTTGACAATCAGAGAGCCAGCCCTGTCCCAGTTTATAGGCTGGGTTACAAAATCTACATGACTGCATTTTATGTCCATCCTACCCACCTTCCTTATTAATAAAGAAAAAAGTCAGATACTGTGCTCAAGTATACCTTCTTCACATCCCATCATCTAAGGCACTTTCATTCAATAAAATAATTACCCAAGTCTTCATTTTCTTAAGATATGTGGTTGCTACATTATGAACATTTTGAAGGAAAACAACTTTTGTCACTAATGATTCATTGGTTGATATACAAAGTCATATAGGAAAATAAATGGTACAAATTGTAGTTGTTTTATATAGTTATTGAGCTATTGCAAATACTTTTTTATTCAGGGTGAATTCTAAATGCCATTTCTCAATGAGTACCGTATCCATTCTTCCTCACACCCCTTCTGCTGGTTCTATGGCTTCAAATCAGGGGTTTGAGCACTTCCTTGCCTTTTTTTTTTGCTCAAGATTTGTGTTCCATAATATGAGCCATACCTTCACTTCCAGCTTTTTGATGATTAATTAGAGCTAAGAATCTCATGGATTTGTTTGCCTGGATGGCTTTGAACCATGATCCTTAGATCTTAGACTCCTGAGTAGCAAAGATTAATTATAGGTGTGAGCTAGTGACTACAGTATTTTTTGTAAGCAACATTAAAAGTATAACATCGAGGAATCAATACAGTAGGAGGAGTTTTTCTCTCTGTCTCTCTCTCTGTATATGTATGTACATTTTCTAAGAACAACATTCTCTTTTGGTAAATTCCAGTTCTTATTTGTAAAAGTCACTTCTAAAGAAAATTGTCTTGGTAATAGAAGTCATTAATCCACCTCCACAATTCCTATCACCAATGAATTTAATTAACATGGTGTATTTCTTCCTTTGAGAGATTAGCAATTAAAATGGTTCCATTTCTCCTCATCAACACATACCTGAAACATTAAAATACACATTCGTTCTAAATGATTGCTTCTCAAGCCAGCTCTGTCTGATGACCTTCAACTGCATTTTTAAGGTAATTTCAAATAATTTTCCGAGGGTTTTACAGAGACATAATTCCTAAGTGTTAATAAAGTCATTATCAAATGAGTTAAAATAAATGTTCTACTTCTAATATATTCGTATTTTGAACCCACAATGAACATTTTTTTTCCTTAAGGGAAAAACATAATGTTGAAAAGAAGCAGGACAGAATTTAAGATCAGTTCTTGCTGCCTAAGGCATTGCAGCTAGGAAAAAGCAAAAACAGAGTGAATAATGGCCTTTTTCCTCCTTTGGTTTGGGGTATGCATTTTTTTGTTATTCTTACCAAAATCTTAGCTCCTCTGGTTGGCCAGTTGCTCTTTGGGGCTCTTTCTCATAGTGCCAGTCTGTTATCTGGGTGAGAGTGGCTCATTACTTTAAATTGGGAAGTCTCTCTAGCTGGTATGCTAATGATTCACTATTTGACAACTTTTTTTTTTCTCATTACCAATCATAAGACTCTATACTCTTAAAATGCTTCCTTTTAGAGTTACAATAGGGTGTGCATGACAGGCAAGTGCAGTAAAGTTTTTGCCAAGGATAATGAACTTGTACAGGATGTGATGTGTCAGTCAGCTTTCTGTTACTGTAGCAAACTGCCTGAAGTGATTAAAGAGAATGATATAAAAAAAGGTCTTATTTTGGCTCACAGTTGGATAGGTTTCTGTCTGCAGTCAGTTCATGCCGTCACTTTAGGCTTGTGACAAGGCAATATATTACAGTGGTGCAAGGTGAGAGAGCAAAAAAAAAAAAGGGGTGGGGGTAAAATATCTAATTGACAGGAAGTAAAAGGAGAGAGAAAGGACTTGGGGTCACATGATATCTTTCAGAGGTATACCTATATGACCTAGAGCCTCTTCCTCTTTCTCTTTCTAGGTACTGTCTGTTAAAAATGGAACCATCTCCAACCAGTGCCAAGCTGGGGTCTTTGGGGAATATTCAAGATTGAAACTAGAGCAGGAGGAGAGGAGCAAAGCATAAGATGATGAGGTAACCACGAGAACTCCCCGGAGTATTCTGTTTCAGATGACACTGTCCACGTCATATCTTCTTGTGAAGGTCTCAAGGGAAATGTGGAGTCCAGGAAATCCTAAAATGAATCCAGATCTTGCATCTATCCATTGGATTCATCCAAGGTTTCTTCATGCAGACACACTATTCCTCATCTAAGTGACACATTTCCTTGTCCCCAGCTGTAAAATCGAGAGACTTCCATGATTTATCCTTCTTTATCTGACTAATTTTCTCCTTCAGATCCCAGCTTCCCTGGCTGTAGCCTCTACTGATCTCTAAGTGGATATGTCTTTGTTTTTGTTACAGTGTCCTGTACACTTTAACTGTATCAATCACCAAATTAGGCAATTCTTATTTAAATGGACATTTATTTGATCATGTATCTCCCCTAGTACAATTAAAACCACACAAGAGCTGAGATTGAAACAATATGTCCACTTCCACATTCTTAGCTCTTCAGCTCAAGGCTATGTCCCTACCCCTTGAGTCCCACTTCCTGTTTTCGAGTGATTAAATGGAGATAAGAGGCTCACATTATTTAGTGCCCAGGATGGCTTTGAACAGTGATCCTCAGATTTCAGCTTCCTGAATAGCTAGAATTACAGGCAAGAGCCACTGTGCCCAGCTTAGGATTTACTCTTTAAACATAGATGTACCAGGTAACTCACTTTATCCATAGAATCCAGGAAGTGGAATTAGCATTTGTCTATCAGAGGCAAATGGTAGCTACACATCGAGGTCTATCTCTATCCTTATTAAGTAGCAACTCTTTGGAGGCTGTGTGTTGAATACAGAGATGCTGAAAAAAAAATAAGAAAAAGAATCTAGGTCTCTGAGTCATGATTTAGCAGGGAAACAGCCTATGTGATGGACTGTCACACGGAGAAGAAGGAAACATGTATTATGTTCAGAAAATGGTTCAAACCTGGCCTTGCAGGACAAATGGAGAAGCGAGCATCACAACCTTAAGTCTGACATTGACTCAGAACTGGAGGTGGGGGGCATGGAGGGGACAGACAAGGCAGATAGTGATCTCTGTTGTTCCATGGTCATAGGAAAGTATTATCTACAGTATATTTGGAGATGAGTTATAAGCTTCATGAATCAGCAATTTTAGCAAAAGCACTTGGAGAAGAAATCCAAGTGTGAATGTATTGTTTGCCAGGATGGTGAAGATGGCACATGGTTTAAAGAAGAGAATTCAGCACAAATCTGGATGATCTATTAGCAGGAGGTAATCTATTAGCCTGAAGTATTAGAAACTCCAATGCTTTGGGGAACATAAAAGCAGAACATAAATATTAAAACAAAAGTATTTTTAAAATAAAAGCTTATGATTCAATGTCAAGGCAATGATCAGATTAAGAGTCTTTTCCCCACATCAAGAAGATAATACAGGCAAGAAATTAAAGAGGAGGAGGAGGAAAGGAGGGAAAAGATTAGAAATTTATCTGTAAAAACATTTCCATGAAGAAAAATTCCATTTGGAAACAAATAGATCTGAAACTCTGAGATTTCAGAGGAATTATATTACTGAAAAAAAAGATAAGCGTCACATCAAAAAGAGTCCTTAGGTAATCAGCTGTCTTCATTTTGAGCTATTGTGACTGATAGCTGCAAGGGGGTCAGCGAAAACAACAGAACTTTATTTCTCCTGTTCTCTAGGCTTGAAAGGCCACGATGAGAGATTTTTGATGTCTGGTGAGAGCTCAGTTACTGTTTTATAGACAACTGTCTTCTGGCAGAGGTGGTAAGGGGGTCTCCCAGCTTCCTTTCTAAGGGCACTAATCCTGTTTCTGTGGGAGCCACCCTTATGATGAAACCACCTTCCCAAGACCCATCTGCTCATACCATAACATTGGAGATGATTAGGAATTCAAGAGAAATTTTACAGACAGAAACATTCAATCTTTAGCTGATAGAAGAAATCCAAAGCAATCTAAATTCAGTCAATGGACCCTCCAAGAATCCAATTCCTGGGGTATCTGAAAAGAACAGAGCATATATTTGCTCCTAGATGGTAGCATTCCAGACTAGGCCAGAGGACTTGACCTTACTTGGCTGGCAGAAGGCAGATACTCATGGGAGGCTGTGGTGGTGGGTGTGTCCCACTCTTTTCCCAAAAAACATTGACACCTGTAACCTGTCTTTGTCCCTGTATATTGAACAGGAGAAGAGCAGCCACTGGCCTTTTTAGTTGGTGGGTATCAGTACCAAGAGATGCTGATGGTGTGCATGCATGCATGCGTGCGTGGCAGAGTGGGGCAGGGTCAGAGAAGGAGATCAGAGGACAGGAGAGGTCAGCCAGATGGAGTAGAATTATTCAGGGGTCTGGCCTTTAGATTGATTGCAATGATTTTGGTGACTCTCTCCTTCATCTTTTTTCCTGGTTCTGCCTTGAAATGACAGTTATGGTTTAGGTGACGCTCTGCTAACCCCAGCTACAAAGCTGCTCACTTTTGAACTTTTGTTTTTCCTCTTTGGCAGTGAACCTCAAGGCAGTATTTTGAAGGTCAGACTGAGATGGAAGGAGTCTTTTGGCCGAATGATTTCTTGGAGTGACTTACCTTGGATCAGTGAGTAGGAAATGACAACTGTGTCCAGACACTGATAGTTTAGATTTTCTTTTTTCTGTTTCAGGAGTTAGCCAGAGATCATGGGTCACTTCTTCACCCCAGGAGAGACTTTTGGACAATCTTGGTTACAGCACTAGAGCAAGCAAAGGCCCAGCACAACTGACAGAGGGTTTTCAGTCTGGGATGTGTGTGAGTAAGGGGGGGGCAGGAGAGGGAGAAGCTGTGCTCTGAATACAGCTTTCCATCTACATCTCAGGACAGTAAACTGAACTAGGCTTGCATGAGATTTCTTTCAGCTTCCTCCCCTTCATTTACAGATCCCCCCCCCTCAGGTGCAAATAGGACCCATTCTCTCCCCTTCCGCCCCCCACGCAGGGAAAAATCTTTCCCCCTCAATTTCCTCTTGCAGCCATCCCTTAGCCTGGTTACAGCTTTGCTTGTGCTTAGTTTTGCAGGATGCTAGGCAGGACGCTAGGTGGCAGCATTGCAGAGTGATTAAGAATCTGAAGCTTGAAATTGGAGCCCTGGCTTTCAATTCCTGAACACAGCCTTCACTAGCTTCCTGTACTTGGACACAGATTTGTTATGCTAGAATTATCCTCTGCAAAGCATGCTGTGACCACACTGTCATTCACACTTGCTAGCTTGAGGAGAGCAGAAACTAGTGCTTGCAAGTTTAGGGTTTAGGATTTGTACCTCTTTCCCTGTTGCTATTTGAGAGTCGTGACTTGTGTTTCAGAAGGCCAGGCTCGGGTCCAGCCAATCCTGGGCACTGCTCTGGACTTTTGCTGCAGAATGGAGTTATATTGTCCAGCTCTTAAGTGCAAATGAGAGTGCAAGTAGCCATTTATGAAGTGCGACATTCCAGATGCATTGGTGAGAAATTCCTTTTCTTCTTCTCTAAGCCGCCCTGCCTTCTTCCTCTGCAGCTTGTGCATTCACATTCTTGCATGTCTTCATTCCCTTCCTTTTCTTTACTCCATAGTCAGCAAGCTTCTAAAAATAAGACTGCTATCCTAGTTACTCAGGATGCTGAGATTTGAGAATCCTGAGTTCCAAGACAGCACAGCAGGAAAGTCCTTAAGACTGTCCTCCCCATTTATATTTTACTTAACTGCACTTTTCTTGGGATTTTTTTCATGTATGTTTAAGGTAAAACCCTTTTAAATAAATCAGATGGGATATATATGGACTGTCCTCCCCAATTATCCATCAAAAGAACCTGAGATGGAACTGTGGCTGAAGTGCAGAGCACTAGGCTTGAGCCAAAACAGCTCAGAGGATAGTGCCCAGGCTTCAGTTCAAGCCCAGGACACACACACACACACACACACACACACACACACACACACACACACCCCTATAGCTCAAAGATAGTCTTTCAGGTTTTTAACCTGTTCATACCTCACCATTTATTGCTCTCAAGTTGCAGTAAATTCTACAGCAGCTACATGACTTGGTCCTTGAACACATTTTCCATTTCATATGCTGAAGCTGCTCTGATGTATGATACCTTCCATTGCTTCCCACCTGAGGATTTTATATATTTAGTTCCTGGAAATCTTCAGCTTCTCCTGCGTACAGTTTAGAATGTTCTGTCCCTCAAAGTCACTAAGTTTTTGTTGTTTGGGTTCCATTCTGATTCTACCCTGGCTTCATATCTGTGTGGATAGAAATTCCTTTCCATGCTCATTTAGACTCAAAGACTGTTGTTCACTTGTGCCTCTGGCCTCCTGGATGGTGAACTCTGGGAGCTCCAGGAGATCAAGTCCAGAGTTGACTGGGACTTCCTGTCTCTGGCTCCCTGTTCCAATTTATAGAATGAATTTATGTAAAATTAAGAACCAGGTGTGTCGGGGTTTTTAGTCCTCAGTCCTTCTCGACCTGCAGGAGGGATGGAGAGAACACGCCCCGACCAGGAGGAGCTGAGAAAGGAGAGGGCCAACTGACCACCTGCACCCAGTCCTTCCTCACAGGAGAACAATTAGACCTGTCAGGGAGACCGGACAAGGCAGGAACTCGTTTATTGAGGAAGTCCATTCAGCTGCAGGCTGCACAGGAGCCTATCAGCACAAAGGTGGGCAGGGCTGGGGAGGTCCAAGTGTTTACTCTCACTATAGGTCTCAGCAGAGAGTGATAAAGCAATAACACATTCATACCCAATGGTAATCAAGTGTCAGCAGAAAGTGATTCACAATACCGATGATACAGCTCAAAGTTAGGCGTGGCGTTCGTACATGACAGCTCATTTCTTTGTGTGGTTATCTTACTCAGTGATGCAGATTCATGGGCCAGCCTGACCCTCTCCTCTCTTTCCTCCCAGCTTTGTTTTTTACCGTGTGCTGTCTGGATCTTCTAGTGATTGTCCAAACTTTTGCTTTTCTTGTTTTGGGTTTGGGAGGAAAAAGAAAAAGATAGACAGGGCTGGGAATGTGGCTTAGTGCTAGAGTGCTTGCCTAGCATGCATGAAGCCCTGGGTTCAATTCCTCAGTACTACATAAACAGAAAAAGCCAGAAGTGACATTGTGGCTCAAGTGGTAGAATGCTAGCAGTGAGCAAAAGAAGCTCAAGGACTGAGCACAGTCCCCAAGTTCAAGCCCTGATACTTTTCTGAAAGAAATCTTCAAAGGAAATGCAAACAGACTTAGGTCAGAAATTTTTATGTTTCAGAAGCAGAGTGTTGCAGAAGCTGGTGACGGGCTCAAGAGGGGCATGTTGTTTGGGTGTCAGCAACTTACTCCAATGGGCATGGCTGAAATGGGCCAGAGCAGTACATGGGGCCTACCTACCCAAATTATACTAGTGGATTACTTTGCCTCACTGAAAATGCTAGCCATGCCTGGAGCCCTCTGTCTCTTCCTGTAGGGCTTTTCATGATGTGTGATCTGAGAATGTTTCAGGAGTTCACTCCTTCCTATCCTCGCATATGTACACCATAGAATTGCTCCCATCCCTTTCCTTTTTGGGCCACGTGATTTTGATATCACCCTTGAAATCACTCTCTGATTGTGTACATGTTTATTATCAGGCTTCTCTAGAAAGCTGGCAGAACACTGTCAATCTTGTCTGTGAGGGGGCCAAGGTAGCCCCGAGCCCACACTGGGTGCTGAACCCATGCTATGGCAAGGCCAGCACACTGCACCATGGCTCACTCTCCATGCCCTCACCACCCTTTATCTGGACGTATGTTGAATTTGTACCCTGTGAGTCCACATATAAAATAATCACCCAAGTTATTTTAAGGTTAGTTGAAGAAAATAGTGAAATTAAAGCTTTCATCAAAGTAATTTGATTTGGCATTGAGTTCTCTCCAAATTGCCGCTTCTTTTCTTTGATTTGGTGATGACAATCTGGCTTGAAAGTACTTATAGATAATATTTTAATTAAAACTAGCTGAAAACAAGCTTATCGTATTACTTAAATAACTGAAGAGGAAAATGTTGAAAACCTGATGATTTAGAAATGAAGCCAGGAGAAATGTTAAAGGAGGAAAGAGAGGTTTAATTACATTACATATTTAATGTCACTGGAGATCAGGCATTCACCCAGAATAAGACCAAAGGAAGATATATTCCTGGGAGTGGATCAATATTGCTGGGTGCATCTGATCATATAAGATAATATTTATCAAAATGAACTTCAGGAAATGGGATGAGTTTTTTTTTCCTTTGTTGGTGTTTTTGTCTCCTTTTCCCTTTGTCTTGCTCATTCATTTATGTGTCTTGGGGAGGGTAAAGAAGGCACAGAAATGATGGGACAATGATTGAACACATGCAGCAGTGATGTTCACTAGATACTTTATTGAAAGTGAACTATTGTGGGTGGAGTGGGAGGGAAACACTGGGAGAGAATGAGGGAAGAGGTAACATTGTTCAAAAAGAAAAGCAGTCTTGTCAGGGGCCAGTGCACTGGGAGCCAGTGGCTCAGGTCTGTGATCCTAGCTACTTAAGAGGCTGAGATCTAAGGATCATGACTTGAAGACAGTCCAGGCAGAAAAGTTCATGAAACTCAGAAAATGCCAGAAGTGGTACTGTGGCTCAAGTGGTAGAGTGCTAATCTTAAGCACAAAGAAACTCAGGCACAGCACCTAGCTAGACCCTGAGGTCAAGCCCCATGACTGGCAAGAAAATAAAAGGACTCTTCATTTGACTTATGTAACTGTAACCCCTCTATGCATCACCTTAACAATAACAATAAATAAATTTTAAAAATTAAAAGAAAGAACATTTATTCCAAAAAAACTTTGAGTCAAGATAGCAATACTATTTATTTGTTGGATGCCCTTTATGTTTTAGAAAAATGTATATAACAGTTGCTTTATTTAATAATGGTTCATTTACTTAAGGCAAAAGAAGACATCCAAGAATATACTTAGGTGTACTGATTGCAAAGATTTTGCAATATTTTCCTTCCTACCACTCACACTTATTTGAATAAAAAATTCTTAATGTCAAACTGGTTCCTGTGGCTTACACCTATAATTCTAGCTGCTCAGAAGTTTGAGTTCTGATGACTGCACTTCCAAGCCAGCTCTGGTAGGATAATCTTTGGAACTTATTTCCATTTAGGCAGAAAAAACTGAAAGTGCAACTGTGAGTCAAATGGTAAAGTGCCAGCCTTCAGTGAAAATGCTAAGGGACAGCACCCAGACCCTGAGTTCAAGCCCAAGTATGGGAACAAAAAATTAGATAAATAACATTCCCCCCATGTCATATACAAAGAGCAACAGGCACTGATTGAGATTGTCTTCTGCTAGATAGATTGGTGTTGGGATAGGTTGAATCTCTTCTGAGTGGGGCTTCAATGTGAAGGGACTTTTTTTTTTGGCGGGGGGGAGGTGGGCTTCAATAGCTGCACAACTTTAGATAAGTTTGTTTTATTGTGAACTTATGTGAAAATGAGGGTGGAGTCACTCACTGCACACAGAGAAGGGTGATTTCCCCAATCCTCCTGATGGACAAAACAACTCTTTCCATGGGCCACAGAGAAGGTTGCTAGCAATATTTCCTGTGGGCAGTGGGTGGGTGAAGCTCCAGAGGTGGCTGGCATTGTTCATGTTTCAATATTTATCAATTTACTATCAGTTGCAAATACAACTTTCACTGCCTGACCTTTGATGAATACAGATGGGGCAATTCCCTGGTTTTCCTTTGCCAGCTGGCCTGCTGTTTAAGAATCAGCCATCCTAGCAGTACATTGCAGAGAGCAGGGGGTTTCCTGCTTGGCTCTTGGGGCTCATCTCCAGGCTCTTGGAGAGCATCCATCTTCCCTTTATGGTTTGGCAGTGTGGCTTCACTATCACTGGGTACATGGAGTGTGCAGCACTCTCTACTGTACACTAAAACTTGAATTGTAGACAGTACAGGGCCAGGTACTAGCCCAGGTTACTCACTGGTAACCACACTCTCTCCTTAGCCCCACACAGGCATCCTCTGTAGTGCTGAGTGTGATTGACTATCCTGCAAGATTGATTGCCAGCCCACTGTCTAATGCAGGGCTCCAGATCTGCCTTGGCACAAATGATACATAGATGTGCTGTAGAGCAAGGCTCTGAATCACTTGCAAGTGTTTCCTCAGCCTTGGCTTGCCTGGGAGTTTTGCATCCTCTGGCTCTTGTTAGATGGGAAAGGTGTACTTGTGGCTTCACAGCTGCATAGTGTCCCATTTCTCTGTCCCTGGTTTGCCTGTGTTACAAATAGTATTCATCAAATCTTCTGCCATCATAGATCAGCTCTGACCCAGGAAACCATGGCAGGGAGCTATACTTACAGCTATATACTTAGTCTATATCTCCTCTAGAAATGCCCTTCTTCATCTCCTTGCCTACAGCTCTAAAGTCCTGTTTGAGTTCTTTTTCTTTCACTAGCCACCCTTCTTGTCTCAGGAGAAATAGCTTAACATTTCTTGGTATTATAGTTTCCTTGATTGACTTATGTAGTTTACACCTCCTGATTGAACCAAGACTCTATATGCACATATAAAATGATTGAGATACTAAAAAGCCCTCTACATAATTGATTCTATTTTCATTCTCACTTTACGGCAAGCTATTAGAAACGAAGTCACAAATCTTGCAAGAAGTGGAACATAGGTCTCAACGAATTTTTATTCTGTGGTCCTTTGGTGTCCATTGGAGATGGGTTCTAGGAACACTGCCAGTGCTAAAATCCACGGCTGTTCAAATTGCATATATTGTAGGGGGTAATACTTGCAAATAAACTATACATATACTTTTATATACTTTAAATTACTTCCAGATTCATTCTATTTTTTGTACATTGTCATTAATCGTTATATATATTGTTTAGGGAATAATGACAAAGAAAAATACATATCTATGATATAAAATATATATACTAAAGAAGCATTTCTATGTAAACATTATATAAGCATTATATACATATTTCAGATTTTCAATCAGTCTGCAAGTGGCTAAATTCATGGATGTAGAGACTACAGTCAGAGAAGTATTCTCTATGTAAAGAATAGATTGTAGCTCTAATTCTTTGGTACCCTAGCGTTAGCACTCTAATATAGTGGAGCTGCTAGTTGCAGGTAGCTACTTAAAATTAAGTTAAATGAAACAAGACTAAAATATTCAGAGCCTCACTTACCACAGCCATAATCCAAACACTAATTAGCTATTGTGGCTAGTTGCTACTATATTACTCATTGAAGGCTCAGTGTCACTGTTGAAAGTCCTGATAGACAGGGCTACTTCAAGACCAGAAATTGTCAAACTTTCTGGTTATAGAATCTTCTTTCCACTCGGCTTTCAACATGTATCACCTACCACATTGGATAGATCGTGTGTGTGTGTGTGTGTGTGTGTGTGTGTGTGTGTGTGTGTGTGTGTGTGTGTTTGCTGGTACTGGGGCTTGAATCTCGGTCCGTATGTACACACGGCATCTTCATGCAAGGTTGGCCCTCTACCATTTGAACTGCAGTTCAACTTCTGGCTTTTAGGTGGTTAATTGCAGTTTCATGAACTTTTCTGCCTAGATGGCTTTGAATTTTCATCCTCAGATCTCAGACTTCCTGAGTACCTAAGATTACAATTATGAGTCATCAGTGCCCGGGCTTACTGGATGATTTTTTATGGGCTATAGTGAAAAAAAAAAGGAAATAAAGTCAGGTGCTGGTGGCTCATACCTATAATCTTGGCTGAGGATTCTGGCTGAGATATGAGGACTGTGGTTCAAACCAGCCTAGGTAGGCAAGCCCATGAGACTCTTAACTCCAATAAGCTATACAGAAAAAGTTAGAAGTGGTACTGTGGCTCAAGTGGCAGAGGGCTAGCCTTGAATACAAAGAGGCTCAGGGACAGTGCCCATGTCTTGAGTTCAAGACCCAGGGCGAGCAAAGAACAAACAATCCTTTTAATTTTAAAAGTGACTTAAGAAAAGGTGTCAGAATGTGAGACACCTGGATCTCAGGCCTCGAGTCTGCCCTGCTGTTCAGTCTGATAGCAGAGAGTGAGCAACGGGGAAAGTAGGCCCAAGTTCAGATTCAAATGCTAAAGTAGAGGCTGCTGCATGAAGTATGAGTTATTGTCTAGCTCCTTGAGGATCTTCATCATCTTCCTGGTCACCTGCTCTTTCTAGGCATCTGTGGACTGGCTAAGTCCATCTGTTACAAGGGAAGAGATCCAGAGACCCCGTGTCTTCCCTCCCTTGCTCCTCCACAGAGGATCAGGGTCTCCACCCCTGAGCCTCCACCAACCCACATCCAGGTTGGGCCTACCTTTCACAGAGCCCCTCTTCTCTACAGCCTGGGACTGAAGAACCTGCTGGCAGGCAGAGGCAGCCTTCTGTGCCCCCTCATCCCTGGATGATGCTTCCTGGAGCAACCCAGAGACTGCTGGGACTCACTCCTGGGATATCTCCACTGAGCTTGCCACAGCTATGGTCTTTTGGGGATTTAACCTACTGCTTTTCTGCCTCTGTTTCCCACTACTTGTCTCTCTTCTTGGAGAAGAAGGTCTGGAGCTGGAGTCTCCCACTGTTTAATGAGGTCTCCCACCAGCGGAGTGTGGCGTGACTACACAGCTGCTCTGACCTATCACAGAGGCACTCGTGTACCCTTGGGCCATGGGACTGGGTGAGCTCTGAACCACCATCTTCTCACTCTGTGAATCAAGAAGACTCCATTGCACACACTCCAAACACATGCCCTCATCCAAGTGCTGCTGATGAAAATAAAATAAAATAAAATAAAAGGTGCTCCCTCTAGACTCTCCAGGGAAACTTATATAGTGTGAAGTACTGAGGAAATGTATGTCGATTACTCGTTCATCTGGTGGGGTGAGCATCCTATCTGGCCTTGGTCACTGGGCTGGTTAAGTCATTAAGGAAGTCTTGTCTGTGTTCTTTCACCTGCTGTCATTCAGTTGGTTAATGGCTTTCAGTAATTCTGGTGTGAGACCCTGGAAATAATGGGATCTCAAACCTGGTATCATTTCAAGGAATTCTTGCAAGGCTAACATTTACCCTGCAGTTTCTGACACACTACAAAGAGGTAAATGCCCTGGGTTTTGTGCTTTCCTTGTACTGTTGCCTTAGAAACTCACTGAAGATCTTTCTTTTATCAGGAGCTATGACTTGGTGAAGGAAGCATGATTGGATGGTGTGTGAGCAGAAAGCCTGATGCCAGCAGAAAAGGATTGGTTCGTTTTGTGATGTCCTGTGTTGAGCAAAGACAGAATTCCGGGGGCTTAATATTATACAGGCTTGTACAATACAGAATCTGTTGTTTCTTATTTATTAAAATATATTTTAATGTATTATAGGGATGATATACAGAGTTATGTAACAGTTATGTACAGTTACATAATGAGTGCATTTCTTTTTGCACTGTCACTCCTTCCTTCTCTCTCTCACAGTTTTTCCCTCCTGCCCTCACCCACAAGTTTCATAGCTCATTTTTCACACAATGTCTAGTGAGTATCACTGTTGTTTTGTTTTCCCTTTACCACACCTTTTCTGTGCCCCTCCTTACCCTCCCAAAGACAAATAAGTGAACAAACAAGACAAAAGGAGAAGGCAACAAAACTAGCAATCTGTTTCCATTTCTTGGAGTTCATTTGAAAAATATCATTTTGTTTGACCACATGCACATAGCTATTGAACTTTCGTGATCTTGTCCTATGATTATAAATAGGCTAAAGATTGAGGCTTCTTAATAGACACATGAAGAAATGCCGAACATCTCTGGCCACAAAAGAAATGCAAATCAAAACAACTTTGAGATTTTTAACTCACCCCAGTTAGAATGGCCATCATCAAGAAATCTAGTAATTACAGATGCTGGTGGGGATGTGGCCAGAAGGAAAAGCTACTACACTGTTGATGGGAGTGTAAACTTGTTCAACCATTCTGGAAAGCAGTGTGGTGATTCCTCAAAAGATTGAACAAAGAGCTCCACTGTGACCCAGCATGCCCGAACTAATGCTACTAGCACAATGATGTTCATTGCAGCATTATTTACCATAGCTAAGAAATGGAACCAACCCAGATGCCCCTTTGTAGATGAATGGAGCAAGCTGAAGTATGATGGACAAAGGAGTTCTATGCTTCTATCAGAAAGAATGACATTGCCCCATTTGTAAGGTAATGGAAAGACTTGGGCAAAAAATCATTAAGTGAAGTAAATGAGACCCATTGTTTCCCTCATTTGTAACTATTAGTATACATCTAGGATTCTCTTAACAGAGGATCCCAATAGCTCAAAAGCTATGTACATATGGCCATATAGGATGAGGCTAAGAGAAATGAACTCCAGGATATGGAAAAAAGAGGGTTATCTTTTGTGATTGTTGTTCTTAACATAGTATGTATCGTTATTTCTTTTTTCTTTCTTCCTCCTTATGGTTTATGTCATGTTGCTACTATATCTGACTTTGATACCTGGAATATTGTATATCTATTTGTTTGTTTATTTGAAAAAGGGAAGGTAAGGGAAAAACAAGATGAGTAGGAGTAGATGGGGCTCCCCCACATGGGGAGGGGTAACAATGGTCAAGAAGTAATTGTCATGTGATGAGTGTAACATAACCCCTCTATACATCACACCAACAATAAAATTTTTAAAAAATTATATGTCTTCTAAAAGGACATATAATGGCAAATAAACATATGAAGAAATAACCAACATCTTTGGCCATAAAAGAAATGAAAATCAAAACAATATTGAAATTCCACCTCACCCCAGTTAGACTGGTATTATCAGGAAAACTAATAAGAACTGATTCTTGCGGGGTAGGGGGAGGGGGAATGTGACCAAAAGGGAACCATGCTACAGGGCTTTTCCCTTTTATTTTTAAGTAATTGTACAAAGAAGTTGTCATTCAACAGAGCAGTTCATGGATACAATGTATCTTGATTAATGTCACCCCTTTCAACATTCTCCTCTATCCTTCTCAACTCACCTCTTCCCTCAATTTTGAAAAATTTTGTAGGATATGCATTATATTTTGTGACTGCATTGTCTTTCCTTCTTCTACTATATCCTGTTATTTTCCTCTTGGATTGTGGTCTTTGTTTTGTGCCTGGAAACTACCCCAAACTAACTATTATTAATTAGAAACAGGATGAAAGCCAGGAGCTGGTGGCTTACCCCTGTAATCCTGGCTACTTAGGAGGCTGAGTTCTAAGGATTGAGGTTCAAATCCAGTCCATGATTCTTTTAGCTCCAATTAATAACCAGAAAACCACAAGTGGAGCTGTGGTTTCAAGTGGTAGAGTGTTAGCTTAGAGCAAAAAAACTTAGGGACAGTGGTATCAGGACTCATGACTAATGCACGCGCGCGTGCGTACACACACACACACACACACACACACACACACATAACAAAAAAGATGGAGAAAGCTATGGAACCCATTGGGGTCTGTCCTAGGGGTTCAACCTAGCATCTCCTGATCATGCTTATGTGACTAGAATAATCCTGTTTTCTCTTAGTATCTGCTGGACAAAAATGGCATGCCTGCACATTTTCTGTTTCGAAGGGCTCTGATCTCAGTCCCTCCCACTATCCTTGTTGGGAGCTAGTTCTCCAAGACCAGGAAAGAGTTTGCTCATCATCTGAACAGAGGACATTGGGCATTTCCAGTGGATATTCCTGGGCTTCATATAAGAGATAGATTTGAGAGTAGAAAGCCAGTGGCACTCTCTGGAGAGATTGAGATACACTTTCTCTTTTGAGAAATTCCAGGGAAATCACGATAATATCATCCAGAATGATGGAGGGCTGAGTTTTCTGGCTATACACCAGACCAGAATTTTCCAGTCTTGGACTTCCTGGGCCAGGACACAGATCCATTGTAAACATGATATTTATACATACATGGTCTTACTTCCAGTTCACAACATATCATTTGGAGGAAGAAAATCCAATGAAGACATGAAATCCATGTGCTTGCTGGGTCAGGGGCATTGAATTCCTTCATTCCATATGGGCTTTTTGTCTTTTTGGCAAATGAAGGAATGAAGTGTGACTAGCTGACTTAGCAGTGAGAGCTGTGAGAGCTTCTACTTTGTAGAAACCAGTTGGCTCCATGATTGTTATTCTGTACCTGCTTTCTGTCTTCAGCACTCCCTCGCCACCTTCCCCTTGCTCTCAGTGTTGTGTAGGGAGGAGATCATGCATGGAGTTGTTCATCCTGATTCACCCAGGAAATAGGGTTGAGGACTTTTATGTAGCAGGCACTGTAGACATATTTATCCTTTCTTTTCCAAGTTCCCACATCTGTATATTCAATCTAAAAGATATTTGAAAAGAAATTTGTGTCCTGTCATTTTTTTTCTCTAAATAATTCAGAAAACAACCACTTACATCACATTTAGATTGTTATAAGAATTATGAACTATTTAGAGATGAGGAAATGCATGTGGATTATATGCAAATGTATATAACCAGGGCATTTGAAGGTTGCTAGAACCACTTTCCAATAATAAGAATGAGTATTCATTGTATTTACAATTCTTTTTTTTTTATTTTGCCAGTTCAAGGGTTTTAACTCAGGGCCTGGACTCTGTGCCTGAGCTTCTCTATGCTCAAGGCTAGCATTCTACCACTTGAGCCACAGCTTCACTTTCAGACTTTTCTGAGTAGTTTATTGGAGATAAGGGTCTCATATACTTTTCTGCCTGGGCTGGCTTCAAAACTTAATCTTCATATCTCTGCCCCTGAGTACCTAGGACTACAGGCTTGAGCCACGGTGCCTGGCTATATTTGCAATTCTTATTCTAGTTGAAGGGAGGGCTCTGGAGATGACTATAAACCACTAAGTATGAAAAAACAAATCTCAGTAGAGGAGCTATGGCAAAGAGTAAAGATGTGATGAACGGAGATTGGGCACTTTCTGGCTATTGAGAGTATTGGAAAGTCACTAGGTACATGAAGTCTGCCTGAAATAATAAGGAAACTGTCATTAGAAGGGGTGTAAAAGAAGTTAAAGCAGCAAAAATAACTAGGGAAAGTACTTCAGAGATCAACGTGTGGTTCATTTCCCGGTGGCTGAACCGGTACCCAAAGCTGGATAGCACAAAACTAGAATATATCCTTTGATTTAGGAAACATCAATAAGCTACCATGTTGACTCATGATTGAACATGTAAAATCTGTGTAGAGAGATCCCCTTACCTCCTATGATTTGTTTGCTGCCTATCCAGAACTCTGACACATAACTCTGTGTCTTATTTATAGTAGGTATTTTTTGTAATTATTAACTACTTGCATAAAAAAATCATGCCCCATCTAAAAGGTGCAGAGTCTTCTGTATTGTATTCACCTAACACAGGGCATTAACATATAGTAGGGTTCACAGGGCATTATATTTAATGATAAATTATACTGATCCTAATATTGTCATGGGAACTTATATTGGAGCAAAGCCAATATTAGGATAAATTATATATATATATATATATATATATATATATATATATATATATATATATACCAATAGATAGTTACTTGTGTAGTTTTAGATTTTGGAATTTTTGACTCAGGACTTATGCCAAACTTGTCACAATAAACAGTAGTATACTTATACATGTATATATATATATATATATATTGTTTTTTTTTTGCCAGTCCTGGGCCTTGAACTCAGGGCCTGGGCACTCTCCTTGGGCTTTCTCAAGGCTAGAGCTAGTTCACTAGAATGAACTCCCAGCCCAAGCAGTGTATAATTTTAATCAAGGCTTTATGCATGTATGAGTTTCTGCTTTTAAGAATCACTGATGCTGTTTTTGATCACTTCATTGATCATTATTTAGGGAGACAAATGGTGATTAAAAGCCAACCTGTGGCAGTATTGAATTGTTACTTGTGCTTTATCCTGAGGAAATTCTGTACCTGATATGGAAATTGGGTTTGTGGTACTAGCAGAACTGTTCTTGTAGGACCAGCTATTCCTCACAAAATTTATGTCCTGTAAACACGTATGATTGTCACTCTTTCTTATCCTCTATTGCATAATAACTTTTAATTACTCATGATACCTACTGTTAATTCAGTATTTGTGCACAGTCTCCCTGCAACAGGTTGCTTAGCTATTAGAAGGACCTATCTTTTACCCACTTAAATACCAGAGAAATTCAGGACCTCATGAATTTTAACTGTCTACAAAGGTCGGGGAAGGAAAATAAGTGACCAGACAATGAGATGTTTCTGTAATGGTAAGTTAGTAAGAATTCAGCTCAGTTTCTTCAGCTATGCAGAAGTGTTCATGAAATACTAGTCCAGTGAATGGGAGGAATACAATAACAAATATGGCAATATATAGAGAAAGAGCGAATGTCCCAAAATATTAAATTGAATGGGGTATGGTCAAGTAGAGCAGTTGAAATTCTGCTAACATGGTGAATTTAATTATGCTTGTATTGTAACATAAGCTTTATCAGTAACAATAATATGAGATTAAAATTTAATGAATTGGGAACTGGGAGTTTAGCCTAGTGGTAGAGTACTTGCCTAGCATGCACGAAGACCTGGGTTCGATTCCTTGGTACCACATACATAGAAAAAAGCCAGAAGAGGTGCTGAGGCTCAAGTGGTAAAGCTCTAGCCTTGAGAAAGTCCAAGGACAGTGCTCAGCCCCTAAGCTCAAGCCCAGGACCGGGAAAAAAAAATGAGTTGGGTACTGCTGGTTCTTATCTTTTTAAGAGGCTGAGATAGATCTGAGTATTGTAGTTCCAAGCCACCTTGGACAGAAAAATTCATGAGATTCTTACCTCCAATTAACTAATAAAGGTCAGAAATGAGTCAGGAACCATACTTATGGATTATAAATATCAGGAGGCAGACATCTGAGGATAGCAGCTCTAAGCTAAATCTAAGGAGGAAAAGCCCTAAGACTTTGATCTACAATTAACCACCCAAATGCTGGAAGTGGAGCTGTGGCCCAAATGGTAGAGTTTTAGTCTTTAGCAAAAAAAAAAATAATCTCAGAGCCAGCATCAAGACCTAAGTTCAAGCCCCAGGACACACACAGACACACACACACACACACACACACACACACACACAGACACACACACACACAGACACACACAGACACACACACACACACACACACACAGACACACAGACACACACACACACACACACACACACACACACACACACACACACACACGGAGCCAGAAGTGGCTCAAGTGGTAGAGTGGCAGTCGTGAGTGACAAAGTGAAGGGACAGCATTCAGACCCTGAGTTCAAGTCTCAAGACTATCCCACCCCTCACTTTAGGGAAAGGATAGTTTATGTTTTAAAAAGTAATACATGCATTTGTTTCTATGTCCAAAAAGCCATATAATGAGTGATTGTTGTCCTTAATTTACTATGTTATCTCTCATCACTTTTGCTGTCCTTTGGCTAACTCATATTGTTATAGTATTTCACCTTGTTATCTGATATATTATATATATGCATATTTGGTTATTTGAAATCAGATAGAGAAGGGGGAAAACAAGATGAGGGGGAAGATGGGATGGAAATGGGGACCAAGACATGAGAAAGGGTATCAATGTATGTGAAGTAATGCGCCCTCTATCTGGTAAATATAATGTAACCTTCTATTAATTATAATAAAATATATGAAAAAAGTAATATATGCATACATATAAAGAAACTTCTTAACAAGTAAAAAGGTGATGGATTTTTGAGTTTTAATCATATTGTTTATTCCAGTATTAAGTCTTGAATTAATTCTGATGTTTTCATGTTCAGTATACTTGCATCTCTCTGGTGGTAATGTGGTATTTGGGACCAAGGTCATAAATCGATGCTAATAGAAAAAAAATTCAGGGACAAATTGTTCCTACTGGCATTATGTGAGAAGAGAATATTAAAAAAAACATTAACATCTATGAGGGCTTGGAACAATCTTCTTGTCTTAAAATGCATTTTAAAAAATTACACCATACAGTTGAAAACTGACATTTTATTATTTAATCATGCCCTATTTCAGATGATGTGCCGGAAGGACACATTATCATGTACATTTCCCTCAATATGAAAGGCATTAAGTCGTAGAATCATAGAATGGAGAGGTACTTTAGGAATCATCTTGTCAAATGTCCCTCATTTTCCAGAACAGGAGCCTGAGGCTCAAGGGAAGAGAATGAAGAGCTGTGTCAGGACCCCAAGACTGGCTCTCAGGATGAGGCAGGACTCTCCCACTCAACACACTCTGTCTGAGAAAAGTTGGCTGCCAGGTCTTCTCCTTTGAGATAACAAAATAAATAGTTGCACACATCATCTAACAGAATTCACTTGCATTTTCCATCCTGGATGCATCCTTGAATGCCTGCCTCTCCTTCTACCCCTGATTCCTACTATTTCGGTCGAATCTACCTGCAACTGTGCATACCTTCAGTCTAGCTGCAGAAGGTAAGGATGAAACTCCTTCCTAGGTCACGTAACTGTAATCCCTCTGGTACTTTTTTTTTCTTTGCATTTTTTAAAGAAGAATCTGGGTTTTAGACCCCAGATCCAGAGTTCAGGAGTCCCAGATTACTTCTACTCACTCACTCCCACATGCCAAATAAAGAGACACACTGAAGGACAGAAAGAGAGGTTTATTACATGACAGCCACAGTCCTTCCTTAGCCATCTTGAGCCATCTTCTTGAAATATTGACTTCAGTTTAAATAGAAAGAATTGAGGCTGAGGATAAGGAAGATATTCATAGTTAAATAAATCTCAAGTGTGGTCTGGTTGACCATTATCTCAGTCTTTGTACTTGGAAAACATCTACAGAAGCTGTTCTCACTTTATTACCAGAACCGAACAAGGTCAAGGTGGTTTCCTGAAGTCGGCTATTTTCTGTAAGATGATGAGAAGGCATTGCTTGTATGAGGGACAGTCTGCCTTCCACACAAGATGGTTATCATGGAATCTTCTCTTTCCTCCTGCAGATGAGATGATTT